>NW_020948983.1:46263328-46308440 GCF_900497805.2 Vombatus ursinus | reverse complement strand
ACACACACACACACACACACACACACACACACACACACACACACAGATGTGCACCCACAGATGCATGCTGACACACATAGTGAATAGAAATCTGGCCTCAAAGCCAGGAAAATCTGACAAGTTTCACCAGTAATTCATACTATTTCTATTGCCCTGGGCAGGTTACTTAAAATCTCAAAGCTCTGATCATCTCTCTAAGACTATAAGATGCAAAGAAAGTATTGGAAATCTATTGACGGAGGTAAACAAGTCAAATCTGTTTCTTTTTTTGTCCTTGGTTTTAAGGAATAGCTCTCTGAGTTTGGAAGAATGGAGGGATATATTGGGAAATGAACATATTGTATATAAGTAAAAGAAATCAATAAAAATTTTATGATACCAATTTGACAATACAACAAAGGAAGCAGTACCCTAATTAATACCCTCCGCTACAGACAACCACTTTCAGTCTTTAGTGTATATCAACCAAAATTACATTAACCACAAGGAACATATACACATTATTATATACTCATGCAACAGTTACCAGGTCTATAATATTATGCAAGCATTTTATCTGCCATCTGGAAAATGACAAGAAAGTTTTTATACAGATGTAAAATCATAATCATGTCATTCTGAAATAAGCAGCAGGTAATTACAAGAATGTAGCTGCTGGAATGTTATTGATGCAAGAAATAATGGGGACAACTTTATTTTTCTCAGAAATAGTCCTAACAATGTAAACAAAGTCTAGACCCATTTCCTTTAATGACTCAAAATATTTTTAATTTGTTCATTAAAGGACCCCAAACATACAAAACATAATATTTTGTTATGGAAAGAACTCCAAACATACAAAACATTATTTTATTGAGGACATTTTTTTCTGTCATGCCTTTGAACTTATATTCACCTATGCTGAAAATGTATTCATTCCTCTTTACCTGTTAAATTCCTTGGTTTCCATGAACACAAACTCAGATCCACCCTCCCTCACAAACTTGGATCTCCCAAATCATTTATTACCATTTCCCCTTTCCATTACACATAATCTGTTTTGTATCATTCCAATGAATTTATTAAGTGATATTTTGTAATATAATTATCTTAGATATTGTGCAAAATAAAAGTCACATTTCCTGAGACTTGGGAGATGGGAGGAGTATCAGGGATGGGTTCACGTAGCATTTGAATTTGATTTTAATACTGAGATAGAAATCCAGTGGGTGATGAGGACAAATGAAGACATTATAGATATAGATAACAACATTAATAAAGGCATGAAAGTAGAAAAGTGAAAAAGAAAAATAAATATCCCATTCTTTGTGGGTTGAAATTGTTTCTTTAGTGAATTAATTATAAAATTTTTGAGTCAAAAGGAATATGTAAACTTCAAAATAGCAGAGACCATATCTCTAGAACACTTTTTGAGTAAAATGGGCCCATAATAAAATGACTATTCAACTTAAAACTCTATATGTTTACCTTTCATGAGTCAAAAATTATTTTATATATTAACACAGTTATATATAAAAACGTGGTTTTTTTTCTTTTATAAGATTGCCTATCTCTTCTTAAAGGTATTTGTATGAAAATGAAAAGTATGTTTTCTAAATTTTTTTTATATCAATGGAGTTTGTGATACAGATTCAAAATTCAAACTGACTGCCAAAGTATAATTTTATGGAAAAACTGTCAATATAATTTTTCTTGCAGATAATGTTTTAATTTATCAAAAAATAATTATGACATATCACATGTTGCTATGACAAATAAAAATGTTATTTAGGTAAATTTCTTAAGACAGCTCCTAATCTATTTTCATACTAATTTCTCCTTGTATCATTGACTTGGTACCTGAAAGTGTTCCAGTAATAGCATTTCCAGATAGGGTTGAGAAATTTATTAGATTTTTACTGCTATTATCTTTTAATATTTACATGAATGGGGATGCTGAATGCATTATAGAATTAAAATGAGATGATGTTTCAATTATAGACATGTTTTTCCAAAAAATAAATGTTTTCAGGTACCATAAAGCGATATACAAAGAAATACAGATATACCTGGAAAAGTGCTTTTCTTCGGTGCATTGCCAAATGGTGTCAAAAAAAAGTTGCAACATTTCTCTTGTAATAAAATTTTGGAGACAGAAGAATAAAAATGCAAAATAATTTTATCAATTTCTCAAAAGATTAAGAAATTTTGAATTAAAAACTGTAACTCAAAAGATAGTAATGAAAATGTAGTACACTGTGGCAAATTATTCACAAAAGAATTAACTAGATGATTGCATTTCTAATTTCTATTATTATTCATTATCATAGGGCAGGCTTTGGAGTTCAAATAATTAATAAAATCATTCCCATCAATCTATTCTGATTGCCATTAAACAGGGTCAAGTTTACATTGCCAACTATAATCACTTATTTGAACTGAGGTTTCCTTGATTCATTACAATCATTAGTTTCTGTCAGTAAAACAAAATATGCTTGAGTTTCTAAAGTATGTCTGAATTTCACATACACTACAGCAAAAATTCAGATGAACTATTTTAAAATAAAGGTTGTTTCTTTTAAATAAAGGTTGTAGCCAAGGCACAGGCTCTTGGGTTGACAAACAAGTCACCTTCAGAATATAATTGTCTTTCACAAAACAACAAACAGAATCCTAATTAATAAATGCGGTCAATTATACACACTCAATTGCATTGTTTAAGAGACAATGCAGTGCTTCTGTGAGAGGAACACTGACTTTGCAGTCAATAGACTTAAGTTTGAATCCCATGTGTTTGAATCCCATGTGACTTTGGGAACTCAGTTCTTCACTTCTAAAATGAAAGGGCTGGGCTGGATGGTATCTAAGTTTCCCACTACGTCTAAATCCAATGATATTTAGAGACTGTGACATAAAATCCCTTTTAAAATTTCTAACAAAATGACCTTTATATAATATATATTATTTATGTTAAATTATTTAACAAAGAATAAGGTTAAAAATAATTTTAAACAATTTTATATGATATATAAATTGAAAGAGAACAGAAAAATTAAAAAAACAATAATATGTTGTTTATAATAAATATTCTTGAAGCAAAGATTCACAAAGAATTAAAATCAAGGGCAAGAATACTGTTTAGTATACCTTAGGTGAACTCAAAAAAGGAGGTGTGGAAATTTCAGATAAGGCAATAATAAAGATAGGCAGAGTAAAAAGAGATAAATAGAGAAACACAAAAATTATACACAACAAAATAGTATCAATCATCAATATAATATACACTGATGGGCATAGCATTTTATACTAGAAGGAAAATTAATCAAATAGACAGGAAATTATTATCGGACCCCTCAATGTGTCTCATTTTGGATTAGACAAGTCTGAAAAAGAAGTAACCTCCCCAAAATAAAAAGTTAAAGACCTGAACAGAAGTTCAGAAAAGTTTGATATGATCAATCTCTGGCATTTTCTGAATAGTAATCAAAAGAGCATACATTTTTCTAAGTTGTACATTGACACCTTTGCAAAAACTGAACATGTGCTAGGGCATAAAAACCCTCAAACAATACACAAAAACAGAAATATTAAACATATCCTTTATGACCTAATAAAATTAAAAACTACAATCAACAAAGGACCTTTGAAAAAAACTATCCAAACAGTACAATCCACGGGCAAAGAACAAACAAGAGGAGAAAAAGATAATTTCACCAAGGAAAATGACAACAAGAAGACAATATACCAAAACTATAAGCACGTAGCCAAAGTATTAGGGCACTAGTGGCTCCTGGCCTGGCGACAAGAAGACTCATCTTCCTGTAAACAAATCTGGCTTCAGACATTTACTATCTGTGTGAACCCAGGCAAGTCCCTTAACTTTGTTTGCCTCAGTTTTCTCATCTGTAAAATGAGCTAGAGAAGGAAATGACAAACCTCTCCAATATCTTTGCCAAGAAAACCCCAAATGGTGTCACGAAGAGTTGGACACCACTGAGAGAACTGAACAACAAAGCCAAAGTAATCCTTAGGGAAATTTTTATATCTCTAAATACTTTCTCCCCAAACTTGATTTTACTATTTTTCCTGATAAATAAGCATTGTTTTCATTTATACCCACTTCTCTCTTCAATTAAATAATTTTTAAACAAAATCTTCAAGACAAATATGAATAATCAAAGAAAATAAAGTCCCATATCACCCATGTCCAAAAACATATGCTGGATTTTATACCTCATTTCTAATAGAAGGCAGTAGTATACTTTTCCCTTATGGAACTGTGGCTTATCAATGCATTCATCAGAATTCCACCATCTTTTAAAGTTGTTTTTCTTGACAATGTTTTTGACACAGTATAAATTGTTCTACCTCTGTTCACTTCACTCTGCATCATCACTTCAATAATGCTCTCCCAGTTTCCTCTACTACTGTCCATTTTACTATTTCTTGTGGCATAATAAGGTTCCATTACATTTTTATGCCACAAGTTTTTAATCATTTTGCAAAAGATGAGCAGCCCTTATTTTACAGTTTTTTGTTGCTATTTATAAATGTGATTGCATATATATCAGTCTATTTCTTTTTTCTTCAATTTCTTTGGGCTATAAGCACAGTGGTTGTATTGCTGTATTAAAAGGTATGATAGAGCAGTTAGTAAGTTTCAGTGCATATTTCCAAATTGCTTTGCAAAATGACCAGATCAATTCATAGTTCCACCAATAGTGAATTGTGCCCATTTTCTCACAACCCTTTCAACATTTGTCATTTTCCTCCTTTAACTTCTTTGCAGATATGATGGACATAAGATGGAACGTCAAAATCGCTTTAATTTGCATTTCTCTAATTGTTAGTCATATTGAGCATTTTTCACATGGGTTGTTTTTATTAATTTATTTTGATTTATCAATAATCACTTCCATATGCTTTTAAGTTTAAAATTTTTCTCTCCCTTCCTCCCCACCACCCTCCCCAAGACGGCACACAATCTGATACAGGTTATACATTTACATTCATATTAAACATATTTTCACATTAGTGATGTTGTAAGTAGAAATTAAATCCAATAGGAGGTACCATCAGAAAGAGGAAACAAAACTCAATAGAAGAGAAAAAAAATAACAATTCGGCTTCCATAGTTCTTTCTTTGGGTGTGGATAGCATTTTCCATCACAAGGCCTCTGGAGATTTCTTAGATCCTTATATTGCCAGGAAGGGTTAAGTTTATCCATATTAGTCATAACACAATGTGGCTGTTATTGTGTACAATGTTCTCTTGGTTCTGCTCACTTCACTCAGTATCAGACCATGCAAGTCTTTCCAGGTTTTTCTGAAGTCAGCCTGTTCATCATTTATTATAGCACAATAGTATTCCATCACATTCATATACCACAACTTTCTCAGCCATTCCCCAATTGATGGGCATCCTCTCAATTTCCAATTCTTTGCCACCACAAAAAGGGCTGCTATAAATATTTTTGTACATGTAGATCCTTTTCCTATTCGTGTGATCTCTTTGGGATATAGCCCTAGAAGTGCTACTGTTGGGTCAAAGGGTATGCACATTTTGATAGCCCTTTGGGCATAGTTCCAAATTGCTCTCCAAAATGGTTGGATCATTTCACAAATCCACCAACAATGCATTAGTGTTCCAATGTTCCCACATCTTCTCCAACATTTATCGTTTTCCTGTTTTGTCATGTTGGCCATTCTGATAGGTGTGATGCGGTCCTCAGAGTTGTTTTGATTTGCATTTCTCTAATCAATAGTGATTTAGAGCATTTGTTCATATGACTATAGATGGCTTTAATTTCTTCATCTGGGAACTGTCTGTTCATATGCTTTGACCACTTATCAATTGGGGAATGGCTTGTATTCTTATAAATTTGACTTAATTCTCTATATATTTTAGAAATGAGGCCTTATCAGAGAGACTGGTTGTAAAAATTCTTTCCCAATTTTCTACCTTCCTTCTAATCTTAGTTGCATTGACTTTGTTTGTGCAAAAACTTTTCAATTTAATGTAATCAAAATTATCTATTTTGCTTTTTGTAATGTTCTCTATCTCCTGTTTGGTCATGAGTTCTTCTGTTCTCCATGTATCTGAAGGGTAAACTATTCCTTGCTCTCTCAGTTTGCTTGTACTATCAGCCTTTATATCTAAATCATGTACCCATTTTGACTTTGTTTTGGTATATGGTGTGAGGTTTTTGTCTATGCCTAGTTTCTGCCATACTCATGTCCAGTTTTCCCAGCAGTTTTTTTCAAAGAGTGGGTTCTTATCCCAGAAGCTGGGGTCTTTGGGTTTATCAAATAATATATTACTATAGTCATTGACTACTGTGTCTTGCATACTCAACCTATTCCATTGATCCACCACTCTATTTCTTAGCCAGCACCAACAAGTTTTGATGATTGCTGCTTTATAATACAATTTAGGATCTGGAATGGCTAGGCTACCTTCCCCTGATTTCTTTTCATTAGTTCTCTTGATATTCTGGACCATTTGTTCTTTCAAATGAATCTTGTTATTATTTTTTCTAACTCTATAAAATAAATTTTTGGTAGTTTGATTGGTATGGCACTGAATAAATAAGTTAGCTTAGGTAGAATTGTCATTTTTATTATATTAGCTCGGCCTACCCATGAGCAACTGATGTTTTTCCAATTATTTAGATCTGATTTTATTTGCATGGAAAGTGTTTTGTAATTGTGTTCATTAGAGTTCCTGGGTTTGTTTTGGGAGGTAGACTCCTAAATAATTTATAATGTCTACAGTAAGTTTACATGGAATTTCCTCTTTCTATCTCGTGCTGTTGGGCTTTGTTGGTAATAAATATAAATGCCAATGATTTATGTGGGTTTATTTTATAGCCTGCAACTTTGCTAAAGTTGTTTATTATTTCAAGTAGTCTTTTACTTAATTCTCTGGGATTCTCTAAGTATAACATCATGTCATCTGCAAAGAGTGACAGCTTTGTTTCTTCTTTGCCTATTCTAATGCCTTCAATGTCTTTTTCTTCTCTTATTGCTAAAGCTAATGTTTCCAGTACGATGCTGAATAACAGTGTTGATAATGGACATCTTTGTTTCACCCCCAATCTTATTGGAAATGCTTCTAGCTTGTCCCCATTACATATTATGCTTGCTGAAGGTTTTAGATAGATGCTATTTATTATTTTAAGGAAGACTCCATTTATACCTATGCTCTCTAGTGTTTTTAATAGGAATGGGTGTTGTATTTTGTCAAAAGCTTTTTCTGCATCTATTGAGATGATCATGTGGTTTCTGTTAGTTTTGGTGTTGATATGATGGATTATGCTGATAGTTTTCCTAATATTGAACCAGCCCTGCATTCCTGGTATAAATCCTACCTAGTCATAGTGTATTATTCATGTGATAAGTTGCTGTAATCTATTTGCTAATATTTTGTTTAAAATTGTTGCATCTATATTCATTAGAGAAATTGGTCTATAATTTTCTTTCTCTGTTTTGACTCTTCCTGGTTTAGGTATCAGCACCATATTTGTATCATAAAAAGAATTTGGTAAGATTCCTTCTTTACCTATTTTACCAAATAGTTTATATAGTATTGGAATTAGTTGTTCTTTAAATGTTTGATAGAATTCGCATGTAAATCCATCTGGCCCTGGAGATTTTTTCCTAGGGAGTTCATCAATGACTTGTTCAATTTCTTTTTCTGAGATGAGGTTATTTAAGTATTTTACTTCCACTTCTGTTAATCTGGGCAATTTATATTTTTGTAAATATATATCCATTTCACTAAGATTGTCAAATTTGTTGGCATATAGTTGGGCAAAAAAATTCCTAATTGTCGTTTTAATTTCCTCTTCCTTGGTGGTAGTTTCACCCTTTTCATTCTTGATACTAGTAATTTGGTTTTCTTCTTTCTTTTTTTTAATTAGATTAACCAAAGGTTTATCTATTTTATTGGTTTTTTTATAAAACCAGCTCTTAGTTTTATTTTTTAGTTCAATAGTTTTCTTAATTTCAATTTTATTAATTTTCCTTTGGTTTTCAACATTTCTAATTTGGTGTTTAATTGAGAAATTTTAATTTGTTGTTTTTCTACTTCTTTTAGTTGTATGCCCAATTCGTTGATCTCCTCTTTTTCTATTTTATTTATGTAAGCATTTAGAGATATAAAACTTCCCCTAAGAACTGTTTTTGCTGCATCCCATAAGTTTTGGTGTGTTGTCCCATTATTGTCATTCTCTTGAATGAAATTATTGATTGTTTCTATGATTTGTTCTTTGACCCAATCATTTTTTAGGATTAGATTATTTAGTTTCCAATTTTTTTTAGTCTATCTTTCCATGCCCTTTATTACATATAATTTCTATTGCATCATGATCTGAAAAGGATGCATTTACTATTTCTGCCTTTCTGCATTGGATTGTGAGGTTTTTATGCCCTAGTACATTGTCAATTTTTGTGTATGTGCCATGTACCATGGAGAAAAAAGTATATTCCTTTCTATCCCCATTCAGTTTTCCCCACAGGTATATCATACCTAACTTTTCTAATGTTCTATTTACCTCCTTAATGTCTTTCTTGCTTATTTTGTGGTTAGATTTATCTAGTTCAGAGAAGGGGAGGTTAAGGTCCCCCACTAGTATAGTTTTGCTGTCTGTTTCTTCCTGTAACTCCCTGAACTTCTCCTCTAAGAATTTGGATACTATACCATTTGGTGCATATATGTTTAGTAATGATATTACTTCATTGTCTATGGTGCTTTTTAGCAGGATGTAGTTTCCTTATCTCTTTTGATAAGATCTATTTTTGCTTTTGCTTTGTCTGAGATCAGGATTGCTACCCCTGCTTTTTTTACTTCAGCTGAAGCATAATATATTTTGCTCCAGCCTTTTACCTTTACCCTCTATGTGTCACTCTTTTTCAAATATGTTTCCTGTAAACAACATATTGTAGGATTATGGTTTTCAATCCAATCTGCTATACACTTCCATTTTATGGGAGAGTTCATCCCATTCACATTTACAGTTATGATTACTATCTGTGTCTTTTTCTCCCTCCTTTCTTCCCCCCTGTTTATGCTTTTCTTTCTCCTTTCCCCCCCTCAGTAGTGTTTTGCTTTTGACCAGCACCTCCTTGGGTCCCACCTCCCTTCTATTATCCCTTTCCCTTTTCTTCCCCTTTACCCTTACTGCTTCTTCCCTCCCTTCTATCCCCCCTCCCTTTTCTTTCCCCTTTCCCCTCCTACTACCTATAGTGCAAGTTAGATCTCTATACCTAATTGATTATGTTATTCCCTTCTTGAGCCAAATCTGATGAGAGTAAGGTTCAAACAATGCTCACCCCCCTCCCTTCTTTACCTCTGCTCTAATAACTTTTTGTGTCTTTTCCTGTAATGTAATTTACCCTTGTCTGCCTCCTCCTTTATCAGTACATTTTCTTAGCTCAGACTAATCCATTTACTTGGATCCATTTAACCCACTTGATTAAATTTTATTTATCCTTACATCAAAGTCAACTTATATCCCCCCCCTTTATGTATACTCCTTTAATGTGGTATAGTAACAATACAGTTCTCAAGAGTTGCAAGTGTCATCTTCTCTTGTAGGGATGTAAACATTTTGCCCTTATTAACAACATATTGTATCTTTCTGTCCCATTTACCTTTTTATGTCTCTCTTGAATCTTGTACTTGAAGATCAAATTTTTTGTTGAGCTCTGGTCTTTTTATCAGGAATGTTTGGAAGTCCCCTATTTTGTTGAATATCCATCTCCTTCCCTGAAAATCAAGCTCATTTTTGCTGGGTAGTTAATCCTTGGCTGCATTCCAAGCTCCTTTGCCTTACAGAATATCATGTTCCATGCCCTATGGTCTTCTAATGTAGAGGCTGCAAGGTCCTGTGTAATCCTGACTGTGGTTCCATGATATTTAAATTGTTTCTTTCTGGCTGCTTGCAGTAATTTCTATTTAATCTGGTTAATTTTGGAATTTAGCTACTATATTCCTTGGTGTTTCCAATTTGGGATGTCTTTCAGGCAGGGAGCGGTGGATTCTTTCTATACTTATTTTACCTTCAGGTTCTAGGACTTCAGGGCAGTTTTCCTTTATGATTTCCTGAAGGATATTGTCCAAGCTCTTTTTTTCATCATGACTTTCAGGTAGGCCTATAATTTTTAAATTGTCTCTCCTGGATCGATTTTCCAGGTCAACTGTTTTACCCATGAGGTATTTTACATTTTCATTCTATTTTTTCATTTTTTTTGTTTCTGTTTGACTGATTCTTGCTCTCTCATAGAGTTATTAGTTTCAATTTGTTCAATTCTAATTTTTAACATATTGTTTTTTTCTGTTAGATTTTGTACTTTCTTCTCCAATTGGTCAATTGTATTTTTAAGGGATTTATTTTCTTCATTGTACTTTTTTTCCAGTTGGCCAATTGTGTGTTTTAGGGACTTGTTTTCTTCAGTGTACTTTTTTTCCAAATGGCCAATTGTACTTTTAAAGGACTCCTCTACCTCTCTCATTTGACTTTTAAAATCCTTCTTGAGTTCTTCTAAGAAGGCTTTTTGGGCTTCAGACCAGTTCATATTCCCTTTTGATGTTGCAGATGTGGGTTTGATGACAGTGTTGTCCTCTTCAGAATTTCTGTCTTGATCTTCACTCTTCTCATAATATGAATCTATGGTACATTTCTTGTTACTCATGGTGTTTCTTTATTCCCTGGCCTTTAAAGAGATTAAGCTCTCCTGCTGGGGAGCAGAGGGCACTGACCCAAGCTTCTTGTGTTGGGAGCCTAGGTCTTTGTCACTGGCTTTGTGTGCTGGGGCCTCTTATGTTGGCAATTGGAGGCTGTAGGGTTCTGGAAGCTTATCTGGTGTTGGGCTGGAATCAGCAAGGCTGGGACTTTCAGGTAAATCTAGGTCGCCTGCTTTTCCTTTCCTTTAGCTTTGTTTAGCTCCTTTTAGATAAGTGCTGCCAGGTGTTTATCTGCCTGGGGCCCCTTGCAGTGCTGCCTCCCTTATTTCTGTTGAGGCACTGGGAGACTTCTTTGCTGTAGAATGCCAAGGCACCTGGTGGTTTTCTGAGCTGGTTTCCACCAGTTACCCCACCGTCACTAAGGCACTCGGAGTTACAGCTGTTGATGTTTGCCTGCTCGACCACCTGGGCTTTGGGATCTCCTCCTGGTTGGCAGTTGGAGGCTGTAGGGTTCTGACAGCTTACCTGGTGTTGGTCTGGAATCAACAAGGCTGGAACTTTTTGGTACCTCTAGGTTGCTTTCTTCAGCTCCTTTCAGATGAATGCTGCCATGTGCTTATTCACCTGGTGCCCTTTGTAGTGCTGCTTCCCTTATTTTTGCTGAGGCACTGGGAGACCTGTTTGCTGTAGAATGCCGAGGCACCAGAATCTCTTCCTGGTATGCTAAAGTGGATCTTTCTACTAGCTGGCTGGGCAACTCCTGTTTCGTACTGCTCTCCTTCCCGCAGGGTAAGAGGGGCCTTTTCCCGTTAATCCCCCTAGCTACCTGGGCTACTGCACTGCTGCACCCCATCTTTCTTCTGGTTCAGCTGTTCCAGGGTTTTTTTCTGGGGTGATATTTTTTGGGTTTTCAGAGGTTGATAGGGGAGGGTGAGAGCGACTACCTTTTTACTCTGCCGTCTTGGCTCCCAGAAGTGGAAGTCCTCACATGTGTTTTGACTGGATTTCTACCCTTAAAAACTTCCTATTCATACCCTTTAACCATTTATCTATGAAGGCATAGTTTGCATTCTTATAAATTTGAACCAATTCTCTTATCAGGGAAATTTACTGCAAAGATTTTCCCCCAAACTACATATTTCTCTTTTAATCTTAGTTTAATTGATTTTGTTTATGAAAAAAATTTAATTTTATGTAATCAAAATTGATCATTTTATCTCTTATGATCCTTTCTATCCCTTGTTTAGTTGTGAACTCTTCTCACATCCAGAGATTTGAAACATAATTTCTTCCTTACTTCTCTAATTTGTTTATGATGTCACCATTTATGTCTAACATATAGTAGTTATTTATTTGGAGTTTATCTTGGGACACATTGTGAGGTATTGATCTATACCTAATTTCTGCTACCCTGCTTTTTAGTTTTCCCAGCATATTTTTTTCCAAATAATAAGTCCTTATGTTAATAACTAGGGTCTTTGGGTTTATTAGACTCTATATATCTATATATTGTACACCTAATCTGGTAGCTAAGTGGCACAGTGGATAGATCACTGGGTTTGGAATCAGTAAGACTCATCTTCATGAGTACAAATCTGGCTCAGACACTTACTAGCTGTGTGACCCTGGGTAAGTCACTTAACCCTGTTTGCCTCAGTTCCTCATCTGTAAAATGAACTGGTGAAGGAAGGACAAAAGGTTATCCACTGGAGAGGAAAATAGCAAACCACTCCAGCATCTTTGCCAAGAAAACCTCATGGACAATACTAAAATGATAAAAGAGATGACATCAAAACATGAGCCCCTCAGGTCAAAAGATGTCACTACTGGGGAAGAATGGAAGACAGATACAAGCAGCTCCAATACTAATGAAGCAGCCAGGCCAAAATCCAAAGAAATCTTAGCTGTGAATGCATCTCCTGACAAAGGAAAAGTCAGATGCTGTAAAGATCAGTATTGCACAGGAGCCTGGAATGTAGGATCTATAAACCAAGACAAGCTGGATGTGGCCAAGCAGGAGATGGAAAGATTAAACATTGACATCTTGGGAGACAGTGAACTTAAATGGATGGGAACAGGTAAATTTAATTCAGATGATCACCACGTGTACTACATGTGGCCAAGAATCTCTTAGAAAAATGGAGTAGGTCTCACAGTCAATAATAAGTTAAAAAGCAGTACTGGAGTATAATCTTAAAATCAACAAAATAGTATCTGGTCAAATCCAAGGCAAACCAGTCAGTCCCACAGTAGTACAAGTCTATGTTCCAATCACTGATGCCAAAGAGGACAAAGTAGATCAATTCTTTGAAGACCTAAAATATCTTCTAAAAAATAACACCAAAAAAAAAAAATGTCACATTCATCATAGGGGATTGGAATGCTAAAGCAGGAAATCAAAAGATAATTGGAATAATAAGCAAATTTGCTCTTGGAGTACAAAATGAAGCAGGGTAAAACTAATAGAGTTTTGTTAAGATAACTAGCTGGACATAACAAACACTCTTTTTCAACAACTCAAAAGGTGACCCTATACATGGACATCACCAGATGGTCAATATAGAAATCAGACTGATAACATGCTTTGCAGCCAAAGGTGGAGAAGCTCTATATAACCAGTTAAAACAAGACCTAAAGCTGACTGTGGCTCAGATCATGAGCTTATTGAAAAATTAAGACTTAAATTGAAGAAAGTAGGGAAAACCATCAAGACAAATAGATATGACCTAAATAACATCTCTTAGGAGCATGAAATGGAAGTGATTAATAGATTTAAGGGATTACATCTGGTAGATAAGACTGCTTGAAGAACTATGGACAGAGGTTTGCAAGGTTGTACAGGAGGCAGCAAGAAAAAACATTCCAAAGAAAAAGAAGAGTAAGAAAGCAAAATGGCTGTCTGATGAGACTTTACAAATGGCTGAAGAAAGAAGGAAAGTGAAAAAGGAAAGGAGAAAGGGAAAGATAAACCCAACTGAATGCAGAATTCCAGAGATAGCAAGGAGAAATAAGGTTTCATTAAATGAGAACAAAAGAAATAATAGAATGGAAAAGACAAAAGATCTCTTCAGGAAAATTAGAGAGATCAAGGGAAAGTTTCATGCAAAAATAGGCATGATAAAAGACAAAAAATGTAAGTATTTAACAGAAGCAGAAAAGATTAAGAAGAAGTGGCAAGAATAACCAAAAAAACCTACGCAAGAAAGCTCTTAACATCACTGATAACCCCAATAACCAAGATTATGTGATTACTGATCTAGAACTAGACATTCTGGAGAATGAAGTCAAGTGGGAAGCACTGCTTACAATAAGGCCAGAGGTGATGGAATTCCAGTTGAGCTCTTTAAAACCCTGAAAGATTGAAAGCCAATTATTACTATTATTTTTTAAATGTTGACTATTATAATAAGACAAGAAAAATAACTCCTAGAATAAACATAACCAAAGAAGAAAAAAAATTGTTCTTTTCCTAGCTGATAGTTTACTTGGAAAACTCTAGGGACTCAAATTAATTGAAACAATTACAGCCAGAAAAGTAGTACAATATAAGATAAACCCACAAAAATGATCAGTTTTCCTATATATTGCCAATAAAACCTAGCAGGATGAGAGAGGGCAAAAAAATTCCATTCCATACATGTATATAAAATATTGGAGAATAAACCTACCAACACTTACACAGGAATTATATGAATACAACTACTAAAGACTCATAAAAATAAACAGATCTTAATAATTAGAGAGTTTAATTGCCCATGGTTGAAACATGTCAATATAATAAAAATGATAATACTTCCTAAACTAATTTATTACTAATTTGCCATAACAAACTACCAATGAATTACTTTATGAACCTAGAAAATGAATAACAAAATTTGTCTGGAGAAACCAAAGGTCAAGAATCTCTAAGGAAATAATGAAAGTGTGGAAACAAAGGGGGTGGCTTAGCAGTACCATATTTTAAAATATACTGCAAAGCAATAATTATCAACACCATTAAATAGTGGCTTAAAAAAACTACAAAAGTTTATCAGTGGAATAGATTAGGCACACAACATAACAGAGGAAAACAAATATAGTAGCTTAGCATTCACTAAAGCCAAAGACCCCAAATACTGAGATAAGAGCACCAGGCCTAGAGTTGGGAAGACCTGAATTCAAATTCAGCCTCAGAGACTTACTAGCTCTGTGACCCTGAACAAGTCACTTAACCACGTTTGCTTCAGTTTCCTCATCTTTAAAATGAGCTGGAGAAGGAAAAGGTAAACTACTACAATATCTTTGCAAAGATAACCCCAAATGGGGTCATGAAAAGTTGGACATAACTGAACAACAACAATCTAACAAAAACTGCCACTAAAGTTGAATAGCAATCTGGCACAAACTAGGTTTGAACCAACATCTCATATCCTTCAAATGTATCCATTTGAAGATTGTAACAATCTTCAAATGGATACATGACCTAAATTTAAAAAGTCACAATATAAATCGGAACAAGAAAGGACATATCATTTGCAACTATGGGTTAGAGAAAGGAGATACAATCATAGAAGATAAAATGGAAAATATTAATTACATAAAATTGACAAGTTTTGCACAAACAAAATCAATGCAGATAAAATTAGAAATGAAAGCATTATCTGGGGAAATTCTTCACAATGACTTTATTTTCAAATATATAAGAATAAAAGTCATTCTCCAACAGATAGATAATCAAAGGATATGAACGGTTCTTAAGAGAAGAAATTTAAACTACCAACAAATATATAAAAATACTTAAGATCATTAATAATTAGAGAAATGCAAATTAAAACAATTCTGGGTTTCTATCTATGAAATTAGTAAAGACAAGAAGGGAAAATGACAATTGTTAGAGGTGCTATGGAAAAACAGATACATTAATTCTCATTGGTAGAGTTATACTCAAGGCCAGGGGTGTGGAACCTGTGGCCTCAAGGTCACATGTGACCCTCTAGGTCCTCAAGTGTGTCTCTTTGACTGAATCTAAACTTCACAGAACAAATCCTTTTATTAAGGATTTAGCTGCACCTAAGTACCTAGGCCACATGTGGCCTCAAGGCCATAGGTTCCCCACCCTTGGACTCAAGGCATTCTGGAAAGCACCTTAGAACTATACTCAAAAAGTCGCTAAATTGACCAATGAGATAATATACATAAAGCATATTGTAAACTTTAATGCATTATATAAATATTAGATGTTTTCATGTGAGCCACAATACACTGGAACAGCTATTTCTAACTACAAAAATTACATGTGGTCTGACAAGTCTGAGGAGCCTAATACAGCTTTATAACCAATAACATCATTAATAGAGATGATTAGCAATGCACAAACTAATTTAATAAATTATCTACTTTAAGAAATGCTTGAGTGAAGAGTATCTCCAGTGGCTAAAAGAGAAAATTTTTTTAAGTTTTGACAGCCATTATTACTGGACACAGCTTTCAAATTGCTGCTCTTTGATTACTGAGAAAAGGTTAAAATAGAGTATAAAAAATTGGAGTTACCTGTCATGTCATTTTGGAAAGCCCTAGAAACTATGTCTTTAACATTTACCCAAAAAAATGTCAATATGTCAAAGAACTTCAAAAAATGAACAGAACAGCATTAGTCTATGTATACTATGTACAACTGTAGTTTTTTTTTTTCATAAACTTATAGATCAGTGTTACAAAGAGTTCTCAAAGACAGCCCACAATTTTTGTGCTACATTTTTTATTCAACATCTTTTATTTATGCTAAGCAAGGAGGAAAGAGATGCAACAAAGGAAGCAGACAAAGGACTATCATTGGAGTCACAAGGGCAAAGTCACTTAATCTTTTGGTTCTTAAAGAAACACTCTTAACATGATAAGTTTTCATAAAGCCCTTTGAATTTGTATAATCCTGCCCACATCTGAGGCATGCCAAGTTACCATACCACACTCCTCAGGTCAAATGTTAGGTCACTATAGACAAGGCCTCATAAATATCAACACAGAATTCACCAGTATAAAGCATAAGAAACCTGCAGAGCTCATGGATTCTGGCTAAAAGAAGAAGCTCCCTGTTTTTTCTATGCTAGTGCTGCACCTATCATTTTTCCTGTCCATGCAAGAATCAGATGAGCCAAGGGAGAAGTCTCCTCTGAACCAAGGAAACTTTTCCATTCTCATTCAGAACCAGAAACTACAACACTCACTGACACTTGTTGGTTATAACCCTGGCCTTTATCCACATGTGTGAGGCAAATGACATTTCCTTATTTAATTCACTCTACCAAGTGAGATACCAGGGTTCTAACTGAATGTTCTAGTCAGTCACAGAATCTGACTAACAAAGTTCACAAGAAGGAAATGTTCCTGCTTCTCCCTTTCTCCCACACAAAGTAGCACCAGCAAAGGGCTCCTCTAGCATCTACAGTTTTAGAAGCAGCCTATTTCTGGATGTCAACAGACCTATGCTACTCCCTTAATCATTCTGAGATTCTATGGGAAAGTGTCCCATCACTGGATACACAACCCTAAGGAAGGGTCTTAAATCGATGGTGAGAATGTTAAGAAGCCAGTGAGAAGAGGGATGAGCACCTAATATAATGGTTGCACATAATTACAATAGTTCACCTTTATGTAGCTCGATAAAGTTTACTAAAATGCTTTCTTTTCAACAATTCTGTGAGATAGGTAGTATTATGATCCCTGTTTTACAGATGAGGGAACTGAGGCTCAGAGAGTTTACACATAGTCATGAGAAATAACATGGTATACTGGATAAAGGATGTGCCTCAGAGTCAGGACCTGGCTTCAAGTCTCATCTCTGACACACACATACTGTTGTGACACTGGAAAAAATCATTTAACCTCTCAGTGCCCTGACAAATCTCTGAGACTATAAATTTCAGAGCAGTTGCCAATATGCATTGTTAGAAGTAATATCTTCAATGATTATCCCCAAAATGAATGAAATCACAAGTCCAAATCCATCTCACACAGCTAATGAGTATCAGAGATGAATGTATATTTGCTGACAGTTCTAAACAGCATAAAAGAATGACCACCAGGAGCAAGAAGAATTAGTCACAAGGAAACAGTACTGGAAGTAGGACAGCCACTAAAGAAAGGATGCAATAATGAGAAACTTGAGTTTGAACTAGGGATTTTGTTATGTAAATGGAGCAAAAATAGCTATAGCAATGTGATAAAGGTATAAGACTCTGGACAATGAGCAAAAGAAATAATGACCACTGGGGACCAGAGGACGATTTTAATGTTGTTGTTGTTGTTTTTAACTCATATGCAATGTGAGAATAAAGCATTTACTATTCACTTGGGAGGCATAATATAAAAGCAGGTTCTTAATTATTTTTCCTAAATATTTCCTTTTGATTAATTTCATAATCTACAAAATTTGCAATCTTCTTGTCCCAAAAATGTAAATAATTATATAATGAAGATATTCACACAAAGCAAATACATCTTAAAAAACTATCCACAACAAGGACAGAACCATTCAGATAATTTAAAAAAAAAATTAAAATCCAAGTGATCTAAACTTTCAGGTCCTAATGTGACTATTTTATACCCATCAAGAAAACATTTGTTTTTTGGTATATAAGTTTTAATGCTGTATAATTAAACTTATTTTCTATTATTTTATCAGATACAGTTAAATAGATGATCAAGTATAAAAATAATTTTAAAAATCACAAAAAAATGTATGAAATAGCCTAATCATTGATCTTTTTGGAATTTCTAATTTCCTTTGAGCAAAATACAATGCAGACTAAATCCACTGTTTTTTTTTCTGACAGTTGCTATGGTTCCCTACAATATCTCTGGTCGATATTACCTCTGATTTTTTAGGTCTATGATAGCAGTTATAAGCAGAACTTTATTTTTTTTTAAATAGAGAATAAGGTTCACTTCAGAAAAAATAAAAACTATAGTCCAGGGAATTCACTGGTATTCCTCAATGCAGAAATCAAGGTTCTATTTTGGCTGGACTACACTATTAGATAGACTATAACTAGCAAACTACTTCTGGAAACTTAGACTGTTTTTCACAAAGTGCCTCTTATCCAAAGGTGGGTAAGTATTTGCCTTAAGTACCACTTCACAAATTTTGATTAGCTTGAATTTGTCAATGCTAAGATCCTCTGATTTTGTCTATAGCTGGTTCCAAGATAATAGTTCAGTCTTACAAAAATATCCAGGTTCGTGAATCCAAAGTATTTTAACCTCTATAGTAGTTTACTTGTAATTCATGTTACTCATACTATGAAAAAAAATTTCACAAAAATCCACCTGGAGTCTGCTCTTTTTTCATTAAAAACTCTAAACTGTTATCAAAGCTTTCCATATGTAGACACACTAAAGAAACATCATTTCTTTATAGTTAGGACAGTCAGCTCTAACTATAAGGGTATGTATGATACTTAAGAAACTTAAGTAGGCTTCTCTCCCTTTCTGAAAGTTAGGTGAATGACAACCTTAAATGGAAGAGTTACTATAGAGTGCCAAGAATGTGATTGGCCATTATCTACCCCAATGAAGGTCCCTGGGGATTGTTCAAGTCCTTTGCAGGGGATATGTGGGGACAAAACTATTTTCATACTTATACTTACTAATGCTTCCATTAATATCAGCAGATAAAACCCTCACAAACAAATACCCTTTAGATGGTCCTCAATAATTTTAAGACTGTAAGACCAAAAACTGTGAGAATCAATTAGAATTGTCTGCTTCCCAGACAATTGTTTACTTAGGTCCCATTTCTGCCATCAAATTCACCTGCTCTAGAATCCTAATGCAAGCATATTACATCTGCAGCTGGTTCGAATTCAACTCAGACCTTAAAGTCTCTCAGATTTTAAAACCTCTCAGATCTTAAAATCAACACTCTACTTCCTACATTTAAGTGGCACAGAGTTACTATTCAAACCAGAGCTACATAATATTAAAATTGAAAGCTTAATAAAATTATTTTTTCTCTAACTATAATTAAATCAAACTAAATGACACTAAACACAATACTAAAGTGATCTATATACAAAATTTTGGAAGTATCTAAAAATCAACAATACACAATGCTAATTTTAAAAGTACAGATTTTGGTTAACCAACAATGCAAAAGTTTCTATTTAGGTCATAATAAAATAATTTATAAATAAGCTTTTGCAAAAATCCTCAACATAATAATTGCCATAGTATATCACCTATTATCAAAGTGAAGATAAGGCTGCTCAACCAGATACATCAGATTTATGGTTTTATCTCTCTTTTTTAATTTGCTATGTATTAAGCATTTTTTGAAATTCATTTTAAAGGAAGTGTCAAAAAATGTGAGACAAAGTGACAGATAAGATCAACTAATTAAGAGATGTGTGTCTAGCAAAACAAAATAATACAAACCTTTAAATTACAAGACAGGCTTAATCAATCACCAAGAATTGATTAAGTGTCTACTATTGTCAGGAACTGTGATAGATGCTAAGGGTATAAATTTTAAACAAAAAGTCCCTGACTTCAAGGAGCTTACATTTTACAAGTTCACAAATTAAATCACTGTGATGAGGCAGAAAGAGATACACTAATATCCAGAGTATCACAAAATGTCTTTTGACAAGGTAGCACTTAAATTGAGTCTGGAAGGGAAACAGGATTTTAAAGAGGCAGGGTTGAAAAGGGAGAACATACTAGGCATGGAGGACAGCTTGTACAAATGCATGGTGGAGGAAGAAGGAATAATATTTGTGGGAAACAGAAAGTAGGCCAGTTTTGCTGGAACATAGAATATAGTGGAGAGTAATGTGTAATCAGTCTAGAAAGGCAGACTGAAGTCATACAATAAAGGGCTTTAAATGCCAGAGAAAATTATTCTTTTAGCAAATGAAGAGCCACTAAAGCTTCCTGAGCCAAGGAGTAACATGATGACTAGACCTGTGATAGAATCTTATCTTGCTGTTCATACTATATGTATTATTGCATACAAGTGGCAGTGTAGCATAGTAGAAAGAACACTGGACTTTGAGTTAAAATGCTGGCTATGTGTAAGCCTTTAATAAATTCTTTGTCTTTACTGGGTCTCAATTTCCTTATTTGCTTAAAAAAAATTTTACCAAGATAATTCCTCAGTTCTTTTACAGTTCTATTGATTATAATGATATGTGAAACTGGTCAGGCTGCAATATAATGGTAATTTATTTTTTTAAATTACACATTTTTTATCTGCACAGAAAAGAAGAGAGTATGCATCAAAACACTAATTTACACTGGCAACAATGTAAATTCTCAAAACTATGTTCCTTCCACAAGCAGCAACTATTTACATACAGACTTTCTCCAAAAAAAAAATTTATCTAACAAAATTCAGAGAAATTTAACATCAATCTATTATGAGACGAGAAATATTTGACTGATCCAGACACATCTCAAAAATGAAAGCCATTAAAATCCCCTAAAGTATTTTCTATGGACAGTTCAGTAACAGAAAGTATACCACTAGTTAGCCCAACTGAGAGATGGCATGGCCTATTATAAAAAGCATTGGATTTGGAGTCAGAATCCTATGTTCAGTTCTTGATTTGGTTACTTCCCATGTGACCCTTAGAGAAATAATCTCTCGTCCTCATACAATTTAGTACTGGGATTTCTTTGAATTACTTTGATATCAGTAATCTTGTTTTAGATTCAGAAGTAAACAACAGTTCTTGGTACCTTGTATTTAAGTACTAATATATTTATTTTTATTAATTCTCTTCATATTTATTATGTATGTTTATACTTACCTGCCCCAATAATGAAGGAAGGTTCTTGCAAGTAGGCATTATTTCTTTCATTGTATTTGTATGTCACCTCTAGGATCTTATATAAAATCCTTTGGCTTTCAAAGTTCTTCACAATCTGATTCCCTTTTACTTTTCCAATCTTCTTACACTTTACTCTCAGGCATGTAGTTTGTGATTTAGTTGCCTTGCTGCTTCCTGCACTATCTCCAAATTGGGCATTTTCACAAACCGTACACAATACCTAGAATTCTCTCTCTTCATCCCCACCTCCTGGCTTCCCTGGCTCAAAGTCCCAGCTCAAATCCTATCTTCTACAAGAAGCCTTTCCTGATTCGCTTTAATGCTGTTGCCTTCCCTCTGCTGATTATCTCCAATACACCCCCCACCCATTTTTGTTTGAACGAAGACCTCCTTTCCTTGGGTACTCCAGCACTTGCTGTGAGTACCATGAGCTGCAACTGCTCTGCCTCGATTAAAGACCTCCATTTTGTTGTACTGACTGTTTTCATTAAAATTTCAGGGTGACAAGTTCAAAGAAAAAGGACAAAGATCCATATGAACAAAAATATTTATAACACCTCTTTATGTGGCAGTAAAAAATGGAAACTAAGGAGAGGTCCCCATCAATAGGGAAGTGGATGAACATATTATGCTAGATGAATGTATGTAATAGAATATTTTGTCAAAAGAAATGACAAAAAAGACAGTTTCAAACAAACCTGGGAGGACTTGAATGAACTGATGCAGAGTGAGGTGAGCATAACCAGGAAAACAATATTATAACAACATTTTAAAGAAAAATGATGGAAGCATACTATGTGCTCTCCTTTTCTTTTGCTGTTTTGTTTTGTTTCTTCTTTCTTGTGGTTACTCCCATTAGTTCTAATACTTCTTTACATCATGACTGATGTGAAAATATGCTTAATATGAATGTATAAATACAGCCTATATCAGATTGCATGCCATCTTGGGGAGGGGGGAGGAGAAGAAAGGGGAGAAAACTTAAAACTCAAAATCTTATGAAAGTGAATATTGAAAACTAAAAATAAATAAATTATTAGAAAAAGAAAAAAGAACTTTGAAAGATTTAAGAATCCTTATCAGTACCAAGACAGCTACTTGCATTTTGCCTTCCCCATTAGAATGTGAGTTCCCTGAGAGCAGGTACTATTTTTGCCCTTCTTTGTATCCCCAGGCAGTGTGTGACACATAATAGGAACTTTGACCTTACTCAAGCTATTGTTTCTGAATATCAGATTTACACGGAAAATCAGACAGCTCTTTGGGCTAAAGTTGGCCATTAGTATGTTATAGTACATTAGCTTTCATTACTGCCTCCCAAAACACCCTATCATGATTCAAACTGATCATCAAATGTAACTGAGTAAAACTTCAAATGCTACTTAAAGTTAAACTTTTTCTTTACCTGAGGCAAAAGAAAGTTTTGTTTTCATTTCTGAATGTAAGAAAAAGTATTTTTATTTGTCTCCTTTTCCTCTGGTTATAATTTATAACTATTTTCTTTACAACTTCTAAATTTTTTTTCAAAATAAGATTATGCATAACAATGCTGATCTACAAGCAGTGATTTCTTTATATTCACATTTCTTCAAAGACTCTAAAAATGCACTAAATGCCTTTCATTCTCCCTATTAAAATTAATGTGAAGATAAATGAAGCCTAGAAAAATCAATTGGGATGGAATATAAAATGATGATGAATATCCAAAGAACATCTGGAAAAGAAAGGCATAATACATGAAAAAAGCCTTGAGATATGATACAAATTCTGTCTTAAGTTTTGTTGGATGAAAGACAGGATGAAATACCTCAAACAGAAAATGGATTCAGAATAATAAAATGCCAGCCCCATATAATCTAAGAATTAAGTAAACTTTGCAAGTTTACCTTTCCTAGGGTTATTGCCACCATCAGCATATTACAGTTACTAACAATTACCACTCAACAAGATCACAGAGAGAAACGTGGTCCATGTACTATTATTCACTGTTCCTTCTCTGAGATAAACTCACTTCATGTCCAATTCTTGGTATGGAATCTGGCCTTGATGAAACCTTCACCAGAAGGCCATCATATTTCTTGGGAGAAAAGGAAAAAGTGGAAGTTGCAGGAAAGCTGTTCCAGGGACCAGCTTTACTACGACATTGCTAAATGTTCCTTCACTTGCATCCAATTCTCTTGCCTCATTGTGGTTCAAAAGTGACCCTGCATACTTGAAGGTTATTGCCAGTAGAGCACAAGATCTTGCAGGTTCAGTCAGGCTTAAAAGATAGGCTGAGCAACCTAGTTCAGTTAAGAGAGACTAACGACTAGGCTGGTGGCACAGTGATGAGTTTTCCAGCTGCTGCTCTTCAAATCCATTTAATGCAGTAGTGGAGGGATTACCTCACCAATGAAATTACAGTTACTAGAAAGCAATTCAGTGATTTTTAAAAGACAGGGGCAGAGAAATTTTGTTTTGTTTTGCTCTCAGTATCACTTCAACAAATTCTGTTAAATGGAACAAAGTACAAGATACGTAGAAATAAATTTGAACTACACAAATTCAGGATAGAAAACTGTTTAAGGAGAATATTAATTACTATTTTACATTATATAATTTGTGATAGTTTAAAAATCACCTCAATATATAATACATCATCTCTTTTTATCTTGACAGCCATCTCATGAGGCAGATAGTAAAGTATTATCTGCAATTACTTTTAAGTATTCTAGCTCAAGCCTTATTTAGGCCAGTCTAGTGATTCAGGCTCAGGGTTAAAATGCAATGAGAGAGTCAAATGACATGAAGAGGCAATTTTCAATGGAAGAAATCCAAGCTATCAAAAATAAATGAGAATGCTCTTAATCGCTAATAAGTAGAGAAATGAACATTTAAAGCACTTTCAGGTTCCACTTCACAAACATCAAACTGGTGAGGCTGACAATAGAAAAGGAAAGAAAATGATGACTGGTGGGTCTGTGGGGAAATATTATGCTAATCTACTATTGGTGGAGCTGTGAACCGATTCGGTTATTCTAGAAAGCAATATGTAATTGTACCCCAAAAGTTGCTAAAATGTGATACCCTTGCAATAGCACATCTAAGCCTATACTCAAAAGAGTTTGACAAACATTACTGACTGAAAACTGACTGATCCTGACCCAGTTTGGGTTCCCAGCCCAGTGAATTGCCTGGGACTGACCAGACCTTGTCACTTTGGCTTCTGATTATTCTGTAAATCTCCCAAATTCTTTCCTCCCCAGATTCCCAAGCTTTCTTTGTGGACTTTTGCATGGTATATAAAGCCAATTATCTAGTGAAACTGAGATACCTAACTGCTCCCACTGGCAGCCTAGTCATTCTCTTTGCCTGTACTCTATATAAATCCTCTTCCCAGTCCCCATCCTTGGGTACTCTAGCACTTGCTGTGGGTACCATGAGCTGCAACTGCTCTGCCTCGATTAAAGACCTCCATTTTGTTGTACTAACTGTTTTCATTAAAATTTCAGGGTGACAAGTTCAAAGAAAAAGGACAAGATCCATATGAACAAAAATATTTGTAACACCTCTTTATATGGTAGCAAAAAATGGAAACTAAAAGGGTCCCCATCAATAGGGAAGTGGATGAACATATTATGCTAGATGAATGTATGTAATAGAATATTTTGTCAAAAGAAATGACAAAAAAGACAGTTTCAAAGAAACCTGGGAGGACCTGAATGAACTGATACAGAGTGAGGTGAGCATAACCAGGAAAACAATATTGTAGCAACATTTTAAAGAAAAAAAAATTCAAAAGATTTAAGAACTCTTATCAGTACCAAGAGGAACTAAGATCCCAAAAGTTCAAAGATAAACCATGCTACCTACGCCCTGCCAAAGAAGTTATGGACTCAAGATGCAGAGTAAGACATACATTTTGGATATTGCCAATAAAGGAATTTGCTTTATTTGACTATGACATATTTGTTAAGAGTTTTCTTTGTTCTTGTTGTTCAATGGGGAAGAGGCAAAGGGAAGAGAAAGGAGAAAAAAATGCTTGCTAATTTTTTTAAAAATGAAATTAAATGAACAAAAAGAATGGAATGAGAGATTCATGGACCATAAAATGCAATAAAAATAACTTTACTAATAAAAAATATAAAGTACATACTATTCCAAAGGTTAAAAAAGACAATAATTCAGATTAAATGGCTAATCCCCTCCATATTCATATTCATCATTGTAACTAGCCACACTAGGTCAGAATGGCATTTCCACAGGGTAATGGGAATTCTACTAAACCTGCTAACACCAATTCTCCATTTACTGGATCTTTTGTGCCTGAAGCAACAAGAAAACCAAACTAATAATAATCTACAGAATCCCAACCCTTTCAAAGGAAAAACAGTGCAGCCTACATAAATTCAGTATAATTTCTACCACATTTTGCAAATAAGGCAATAAGACCTTAAGTGAAATGTCCAAGGTTAAGTGGCTAGCAAATGTCAAAACCAGTCTGCTTTCCATGATTACCATTTGCCTTCAGATGCTGAAGTATAGCTGAGACACACTTAAAGCCAGAAACAAAGTCAGTTTTACAAAGCAGTTGCACATTTAATTTACAATTTGTGGCTCTACCTAACAGGAGTTTTAGTTATGTCTAACAAAAGGGATATTACCTTTCAAAGTCTCTCAAATTTATCTCCTCCTTTCCACTCCCACCACCTTGCCTAGAGTCATTCTCCTCTCTAATACATCCAGTACAACACTGCAATCTTCAGCTTTCAATGATTACCTAACAAATTAAATCCAAACTCTGGCCTTACTTTCAAGGCCCACTTAAATTTGGCCCTAAACTAAATTTTCAGTCTTATCTCCCAGAGCTATGCCCACTTATATCTTTAGTTCTCTAATTCCAGTCATATTGGACCATCCCTTCCACCTACACCTGATAAGGATGTCCTGTTCTTGATTTTCTGTATGATTCTAAGATCAGGCCATTACCTTTACCTGAAATGACTTTCAGAATCCTGTCCATTCTTCAAACTAAGCTCCAATGGTACTCTTCTATACAAACCAGAAGTGATCTCTCCTTTCTCAGAACTTCTATATCATTTTGATTGTGTGTACTTTGTAACAATCCAGATGTTATTATAGTAATTTATGCAGTTTGTAGCTCACTGAAGATAATATTTATGCCTTAGTCAACAGTACTTTGAAAATAACAAGTGTTCAACGTATACTTGCTTATACATATTATCTCCCCCATTAGAATATAAGCTTCACGAGTGCAGGGACCACAGGGTTTAACACAGAGCCTGGCAAATACTTAATAAATGTCTGTTGGTTGATGGGGTGATTTAAGAGAAATTAGATTAATATGAAAGAATGAATAATTCTTTGAAAAAATTGAAATTCCTAAATGAAAAAACAGTTCCTAATGGAAGATCATTTAACTGAATGGAATTCAAATTCTTGATATGTAGTGAGTCATCATTGCATACCTTCTTGGCACACATGTAAAGTGAGAATCATCATCATTAATAACAATAAAAATTTATAAAGTGGTTACTAAGTGTCAGGCACTGTGCTAAGTGCTAGGGAGACAAAGGAAAGCAAAAACTGATCCCTTCCCTTGAGAAGATCACATTCTAATGGGAAAGAAAACACAGAAACTATGTACATAGAAGACATACACAGTGTAAATAGGAGTAATTCTAAGGAAAGGCACTGGAGCAGGCCAGGGGAGTAGGGGGAGAACAGGATAGGTCTCTTACAGAACATGAACTATGGGCTAAGTGTTGAAGGAAGCCAAGAGAGGAAGGAGAGCATTCCAAGAATGAGGGATGGCCCAGGGCAAAGGCATGAAGAGAGGAGATGGAGTGCCATGTGCAAAGAACAACAAGAAGGCCAGTGTCACATTTTAGTGACCTTTAACACTAAATAGTCCTTTACTTTTTTTTGGAACATTTATAATCTGGCCTTTTCATAACAAAAGATAATGAAATCAGAAAACCTATTGATTAAGAATCACTTAGAAATATGGTATGGGGGCAGCTAGGTGGCACAGTGGATAGAGCACTGGTCCTGGATTCAGGAGGACCTGAGTTCAAATCTAGCCTCAGACACATAACACTTACTAGCTGTGTGACCCTGGGCAAGTCACTTGGTATAACAGAGGTAAGGATTAGAATCATAAAATGAAAAGCTAAGAACATTTTTCAAGTGAGTTAAACCAAAGTATAGAGTTAAATTGTTCAGTTATTTTCAGCAGTGTCCAGCTCTTCATGACCCAGTCAAGTGGTGTTTTCTTGGCAAAGATACTGGAGTGGTTTTCCATTTCCTTCTCCAGTTCATTTTGAGATGAGGAATTGAGGAAAACAGGGTTAAGTGACTTTCCCAGGGTCACATAGCTAGCAAGTGTCTGAGGCCGGATTTGAACTCAGGAAGATGAGTCTTCCAGACTTCAGATCCAGACCTCTTCAGCTCCACCACCACCTAACTGCCAGTTACAATCTTATACACATTTAAAGTATTAAAAAAATCTCATTCTCAAAATTAAAATAGATCTGAGAAATAACTCAGGGAATGGATTATCCTAATTCAAATGCAAAGGAGGGACCATCTTGGGGGTGAAATTTTGGATTACTGGTTGCCATAATAATTTGTGTCTCTGGAAATGACAACTTCCCTGTGGAAGTAACTATAGGTAGAAAGACCTTTGGAAATTTTAGTCCATAGTCATTTAATAGCTGGAGGAAAGAAGAAAGGGAAAGATAGTGGTCCCCAAGTGAGACATTAATGTCTCAGAGTATAAAGATGAAATTTGACAAAACCTCTTATAAAACAAGGAGAATAAGGAAATTGAATTCCCTTAAATGACAGACATTTATTGTTATGTTGATTGTCTAGACTTAGAAAAGTGTTAAATTGTTAATAATGCAAATTAAACCTTACATTCATCCAAAATACAATTTTTTTAGAAACTGAGCTGTTTAACATTATTATTTGTGATTAATTAATATTATTAATTAAATTAATAATTACTGTAATTATTAATAATAATTAATAATAAGTAATAATTAAATTAATATAATTTGTGATTAATTGCGCACTCCTAAATATCTCTCAGTGTAAATACAATGCTTACTAGGGTAAAAAATGACAGCAATTTGAAGAGTAGAATTAGGTAGGGAAAAGTGAGTGTCTCAATTGTGATACCAAGCAAGCAATATTATGCAAAATAAAATTGCCATGAAGTCCAAAAGGCATGAACTCAGAGTCTAAGCTTATTTATCTGAACAATTGGGTTGCAAGGTTGAGTCAGGAAAATACAAAATCAAACCATGCCCCATACACTTACTAAATGTGTGACCTTATATATGTCAGTTTATCATTCTGTGCTTCAGTTTCCTTACAAGTAAAATGAGGGAACTGGACTTGGTCAGAATCCATGGATCCTTTGATGATTTTATTAGACAGGTGATGACCCTCACTGAATTACTTGTTTATTAATTTTTTTCAATTAACAGCATTTTCCTCACCTGAACTCCTTGCCATGCACCCCCCCCCCACCAAATAAAACCTCTAGGAACAAATATGCATAGTCAAGCAAACAAGTTCCCATACTGGCCATGTCCAAAAATGTGCATCTCTCTGCAACTGTACTCCATCACTTCCTTTTCAAGAGGTAGGAAGCATGCTTTGTCACTGATACTTTGAAACTGTGGTTGATTGAAGTTTTTTAGATCTTTCAAAATGTTTGTTTTTACAATACTACATGCAAGATTGTTATTGTATAAATTGTTCTACTCATTTCATTCTGTATCACCTCATAAATCTTCCCAGGTTTCTCTCATCTCATCGTATCTTAAAGTGTAATCTTATTCCATTACATTTATATACCATAATTTGTTCAGTCACTACTCAATTGAAGTGAAATCCCTTACTTTTTAGCTTTTTTTCACCACAAAAAGAGTTGTAACTATATTTGTACATATAGGTCCTTTTCCTCCTTCTATGTTCTCTTTGGGATATAGACCTAGTAGCAGTCTTGCTGGGTATAATGGAATAGGTATAGTTTAGTCATTTGTGGGGTATAGTATCACATTGATTTTCAGAATGGCTAGGCTAGAACAATTCATAGATCCACCAATGGTTTATTAATGTTCCTGTTTTCCCCTAGTCCTTCCAATATTTTCTTTATTTTTTGTCAAATTAGATGACCTAATGGCTATAATAGGCATCTTCTAACTATTGCTTCTTGGGAATATTTTTACATGATTGTTGATAAGTTGGATTTTTTTTTACTTGAACTACCTATTCATATCCTTTTACCATTTATCAACTGGGGATGGTTCTTATTCTTATAAATTTAAATCAATTCCTTATATATCATAGAAATGAGATCTTTATCAAAGAAACTTGCTGCAAAGATTTTTCCCCAGTTAACTGTTTTCCATTTAATCTTAGCTTCTTTAGTTTTTTGTGTAAAAACTTTTAAAATTTAAGTAATCAAAATTGCCCATTTTGTGGGTTCCTCTATCTCTATCTGTAGATCCAAAAGGCAATGTCTCTCTTTTTCCAGTAAGTTGTTTATCATATGACCTTTTAAGTTTAAGTCATATACTCATATGAAGCTTATCCCAATATGCTGTATGAATCATTGGTCTAAATCTAATTTTTGCCAGGCTGCTTTCAGGTTGTTTTTTCCTTGGCAGTTTTTGTCAAATGAGACCTTACCAGAGTAACTGGTATCTTTGATTTTACTGAACATAAGATTCCTGCATTCATTTGCTTTGGTGTGTTGTCTACCTTGTCTTTTTCTCTGATACCTGTCTTTTTCTCTCCATTTTTAATCATTATTGCTTTGTAATATAATAGAGACATAGTACTGCTAGACCTCCTTCTTTTTCATTTTTTATCATTATTTCCCTTTAGATTATTGACCTTTTGTTCCTCTAAATAAATTTTGTTACTATTTTCCTAGGTCTATAAAGGAATCCTTTGGTATTTTGATTAATATGGCAATTGTATTTACTTATTAGTAAAATAATCTACATAGTACTGCTATTTTTATTGGTTTGGCTCAGCCTACCCACAGCAATTGATATTTAGATCTGTCTTCATCTGTGTAGAGAGTATTTTAAAGAAAGATTCATATGGTCTCTGGGTGAAACTTGGAAGATGTAATCCCAAGTGTTTTGTAGCTTCTGTAGTTATTTTAAGTAGAATTTCTCTTTCTAACTCTTACTGTTGGGTTTTGTTTTTAATACACAGAAATACTCATGATTTATGTAGATCTATTTACTTTATATCCTATAAATTTGCTGGTTACTGTTTAAATTAGTTTTAGATGACTCTAGGTGTCTCTAAATGAACCATGACATCACCTGTACCTATTCATTCAATTTCATGTTCTTGTCTTATTGTTAGAGCTAGCATTTCTAGGCACTTTATCAAATAGTAGTGGTGACAATGGACATCCTTGTTTAATCTTGATCCTACTGGAAAAATCTCTTGTTAATCTTCATTATACATGAAATTGACTCTTGGTTTTAGATAGTTACTAAGCTTAGTAATTATTAAGGATCTCCATATTAAGAAAAGGTCCACTTATTCTTATGTTTTCTAGTGTTTTGTGGTTGTTGTGCATCCTTCATTTTATGACTATAGTGCTTTTATAGTTCATTCTCATCAGTTAATTTCTTCTTAGCAAACATTGATTAAGCACTTACCTTTGCACTTTGACAACTGTGTAGATGGTGAACTGGAGAGGGAAACAGCAAATGCAGGGAGATTAGGAAGCTATTCCAATAATCTAAGTGAGAGGTGATGAAGACCTTTACTGGACACCAGAGCAAAAAAAAAAGAGCAAACAAAAAACTATATAAAAGGAGGTTTTCAGTTTTAGAATAAGAGAGAAGAAAAATTTCAAAATGCATGACACCAGTTTTCTCAGTAAAAGTAGGAGGCAAAGTCCTCTACTGAAGAGACACTGTAAGAGTGGTACAATGAGCTTGAACAGAAGAAAAAAAGAGTTCAAAACAATGACTTGGGGGATTCACACATTATACTGAATATTGAGTGTGCCTTTGGTGAACAGTCCATTTTTCCAAGTTGAACCTCAATTGTAACACAGAGTAAGAGGCTTAAATAAGCAAAGGTCCCCACACAATGAAAATATGTTTATTTCCATTTCTTGAGTACTTTTAAAAACCTTTCATGACATGTAAATGGTACAAGATGGAAATTTCTATAATTCCGTAAAAATTCTGCCCTGCAATATATCAATTTATTTATCAGAGTTCATCATTCCCTCCATGGGAGTAAGACTTCCTTGACCCATTAAAAGTTAAAAAAAAACTGGTGGATGTTTTACCATCTGATGAAGATGCCCAGATCTTATAAACTCACCTGAGGCTGAGACAATGGTTTTGATATGGTTTTTAAAAAATGAACTGTATCAATAAAAATTAGCTTTTTGCAATTTTCAGTATTCTAGTCTTTCTATTATTATACTCATTATGAGTTTTTTTTTTTTTAACTTCATAGCAATGGCTAGCTGCGGGGCTTTTTTTTGAATTGGTCTTGCTGTTCTTCCAATTTCAAGAAGACTATGTCACACTAGAAAAATCAATAATAGCTCCTCCAGCTTCCAGGTCCCTCTGACAGTCTTTGATCATTTTTAAGAATTAATTAGGTTGCTATTCAGCAATAAATTTGTCAGTTCTTGGCATTGTTTTTTTGTTTGTTTTTTACTTCACATCCCTTTGTGTTTTGGTGCAAGTGATCCTGTTTCATTATGGGCTTCAATGTTCCTTGAAATATTTGACTCAACCTTTGCCAACAGCTGCATTACACTGTGTTCTTTAAGAAATACAGCTTTTGCATATTTCCTTGGAGTAATATCTATTCTTAAAAAAAACCGAAGAATTAAAAACACAACAAAGAATAGCAATGAAACAGTATGAGTATAGCTCAACTGATGGAGAACTAATTAAAGTTTGGGAAACCAACTTAATCCAGTTTCAGCTGGGCAAGGTCAAACATTTTGATTTAGCCTAAGGCCAGTAGAAGTATGTATGCAAGACCATTGCTATCAAAAGGAAATCAAAATTATTGCTTATCTGAAGTAATTCACACCCCAGTATAAACTGCCATTAGTTAATATTTGATTTCTGTGATTTTTTAGTACTCTTTACATTCTTCCCAACACTTCACTAAAAGTTAAAGCTTGATTTTCTATGATTTTCAGCACCCACTTTTCCATCACTTCACCACCACAACTGTGAAAGTAATCCACCAAATGTCTCTCTTGAATTAAAAACTAGCATTACAAAGAAAAATAAAAAACAGTACTTGCCATCAAGGAACTTGCATTCTAAAGGGGAAGCAACATGCACGTATATAGGAATATACAAGATAAATTCAGTATATTCAAATACCTTCAGACAGGAATGTATTCACAAGTGAGAGGGGATAAGGAAGAGAGAGTGAGAAGGTTCTCTTGCAGAAGGTGGATAGAAAAGAGAAGAGAGTAGAGCAGAGAGCCTTCAGATTACCCTTAGTTAGTGGGACATGATGAAGATGAGTTACATAAAAGAAGACTAGGAAGGAACAGACATATAGGAAGAAAACCAGGAAAGAGCAATATCACAAAAAAACCCAAAAAGGAGTACATACTACTACATCAACAACATTAAACACTGCAGAAAGGTCAAAAAAGATAAGCAAAAAGGAAAGGTCATTATGTTTGACAATTAAAAAATCACTAGTAACTTTGGAGAGAGCATGATGAAGCTGGGATTGTGGAAGGTATATATGAAAGCAAGAGGAGAAGAAATGGAGATACTAAATGGAGACAGCTTTTTTAAAGAGGTTAGTTGAGAGGAAAGATATAAGATAATAACTAAGGGTGATGATAGGATCAAGTGGGAATTTTTTAAGGATGGGAGTAGGAAAGGAACCATTATAAAGGGAGTGACTAAAGATTGTAAAAAGAATGGAAATGATAGCAAGACAATTGGCTGCAAAAGATAGGAGTAAATGAGAGCAAGGGTACATGAAGAGAGATTGGTCTTGGCTAAGAGATGGGCCACCTCGAATAAAGAAGGAGATAATGAAAGATGACATCAAAAATATGAGACTAGCAGAAAGAGGGGCTCTCAGACTCAATTTTTCAGTGGAGCATGAGGCAAGATCCTCAGCTGAAAGTGTAGGGGAAAGGGAGTTGTGAGAGGTTTGAGAGAAATGAAGGTTAGGAACAGTCACTGTGGTGAGTGGGTAGAGAATCAATTAGGGAAGACCAGAAGGGCTGACTTGCAGCAGTGAAGATATATATGGACAGTGTGATCCAGCAAAGAGGTCAAGACAAGGAGGAAAGGAGAGGATACCTAGAGCAGAGGTGATAGCTAGGGGAAAATATTGAAGAGTGAAGGAATAAGAGATGACACTGAGCATGAAAAATAGGGTTGTGATAGTAAGACATTAAGAGTAACGTAATGATAAAAGATTGTGAATGGATAAAGCAATTTCAGAATTCTTAAACATAGAAATGCAACACTGATAGGTGATAGGAATGTTAAGGGTATGATCATCCCTGTGTGTAGCTGAGGTTGAGTGGAAGGGCAGGTGAAGGGAGATAAGTAGATTATAGAACTGGGAAGTTAAAGTATTTGAGGTACATCAACGTGTTTATTGAATACCACTAGTATAAGTACAGTAGTTGAGTTGGGGAAAGGAATCCTATGAGCCAATCATAGAACCCATAGAGAAAGGAGAGAGCACATCCTGGGGATTGCTTATTGATGGATTGCTTTCACAGTTGTGGTGGTGAAGTGATGGAAAAGTGGGTGCTGAAAATCATAGAAAATCAAGCATTAACTTTTAGTGAAGTGTTGGAAAGAATGATAATAGCCACCAGGATCTGTACTGGGTGATATAGAAATAACTTTACATGGTGGAAAGTATATAGTCCCAAGGATTCTTGCTTCAATTTGGATAAATCCTAAATATAATCTTTTTTGGAGATGGATAGGGTGTTAGAGAGGTGAATTGTTTTTGTTACTAAAAATAGTGAGGCAAACAATCCTACTCAATTGAAAGTTAGAGTATATTTGTTTCTAGGTAGGAATAATTTTACTGAATTTTAAATGTCTACTTCCAGAAATAAGTATTAATAGCCAAAATGCAAATTAAAAAACCGCTTTTCTATACTAAGATAAAGTATTATATTTAGTTACCTTAAACCCATAAACTACATTCAATTACATTGTTGGACAAAAAACTTCATCGATTAATCCAACATCAATTCTGGACCAGAATGGAGCACTAAGAGACATATATACCATCATTCTCCAACATAGTAAATGGGTCTCTGAAATGTCCTGGACTTTGAGTCTGGGATCTCTCACATACTATGAGCAGCTAGGGCACACAGTGGATAAAGTGTTAGACTTGGAATTAAGAAGATCTGAGTTCAAATCCTGTCTCAAGGACTTAATAGCAGCATGATCCTAGACAAATCACTTAACCTTTGCCTCAGTTTCCTCGTATATAAAATGGGGAAAATCATAGCACCTACCGTCAGTGTTGTGAGGGTTAAATAAGATAATATTTGTAAAACACTTTGTAAACCTTAAAATACTATATAAATGCTAGCCATGATCATATATCCTTACCTACCAGAGAATCACACATTTTCAGAATTAGAAGAAACTACAGAGAACAACCTTCTCATTTTAATGAGTACTCTTAATGTAAAGAAATATATACATATTTTGAATTTCCGTGACTTACATAAACACAGAAATATATAGGCTGCTTTATGTAGACACTGTCCAATGTTAAATGTGTGTGTGTATATATATATGCTGATATATACATGCTATATAGAGACATATATACACATATATGATATAGGCAAATATTTATATTTTCCCATAATTCACTTTTTTCTGTTTTATTGTGTTACAGAGAGTTTGCATAGGTATGCTTGATCTAGCCACCCAAATTATTCTAACACTCACTGTCACACTATTAGTCCAACTTCTTTTTCCTAGGATCCCAAGGAGTATACACTTGTGAATACATTCCTGTCTGAAGGTATTTGAATATACTGAATATATCTTGTATATTCCTACTTACGTGCATGTTGCTTCCCCTTTGTGAAATCATTCATCCTAAGACACAAAAATATTTTAGGCAAACTATAACTGTCATCCCCTGAAACTATCGAAACCAGTATGAAGCGGAGGTCAGAGGCAAATGAGGACAAATGGATGTTTAAAGCATAATAATCTAACAACAGAAAAGGCAGAGTTACAAGGATGAAAGAGGGAATAACATAAAAGCCTTCACTTGGCTGGCCTATCAACAGAAAATAAAAAGCAGAGATCAAATCTAAATATTATAAGTAACAGAGGAAATTAAATCAGAAACTGAACAGCAAAAAAATAAACTAACATCAAAGGGAAATACTTAGCACCTTTTCATTACTTCTAAAACTACCCTTAGGTAACTATACAAACATAGCCTTCCATTATAAAAAGGATAAGATCAGAAATATCCAGATTTATGAATAACATCTGTACTGCATTGAGAGGAACAGTGGGAAAAAAATTTTATTCATAATAACTTTAATGTAATGAATGGGTTTGGGGGATGTTCAAGGGGAGAGAAAATGTAATATTTTCTGAACAGTGTTGTAGTTCTATTTAACAAAACAATTAGGCTACTTTGTTTTGCCATAACAGGTAGATCTTCTGATACAGTCTTTTTAGGTTAAATAATACATAGAAAAGTCACAGAATTTTCCATTCACAATTTTTAAGAATTATGCATTTATACTATAAAAATATAGTTTAATTTATCGTTAAAGTCATAATTGTAATCAACATATCAAAATATATTCATACCTCATTAGAAAGTTTTGAAATTCTGTGCTTTCTAACCTAGGTATGAATCAGGCTTGCAAATAAGTACTGGCCCAGAATAATTAAGCATTTATGGCAAACAAATGATTCTAATTAGCTTATTTTGCTTTCTGGGTACTGCCTATGACTAAAATGCTAAAATGGTGTTAGCAATGAATTTATTCTTTACCTTAAAAAAGCAGTGTATTTCAAAGGTAGAACACTATAACTTTTAAAAGAAAAACTAGCATCAGAGTGCCCTCCCTGTTTTTTTCACTATGTCAAACTAGGGTCAAATTATCAACCGTATTTTGTTTGAAAATCCTGAACTTTTCACTACCAATCTAGGTTCTTCCATCTTATAGTGATACTTTGTTGAATCCACATTGTATTCCAACAGTCCACATCTGCCTTGCATACCTATTTCATTGTTGAATATCCTCTCTCACTAGTCTCACCTAAAGCCAATATCATAAATGCTTTGGAAATGACGTAAGATGGGATTTATTCTATGTGCTACAGTACACAAAGAGATTGGTCAAAAAGGAATTGTGAACTTGACTCCAATTTTGAAACAGTTTCCATGTTTTGGACATACATCTCTACAGTGGTTACTGCAAACCTCTACTCCTTGCAGAACTCTTACAGAACACCATTAGGATTTGTGAATTCCATTTCTTTTTTTTTTCTCACAGCTCCAAGAGCAATTTCTTTCACTTAATGTTATTTTATTTTTTCCAATTACATGTAAATATAGTTTTCAGCATTCATTTTATAAGATTTTGAGTTCCAAATTTTTCTCTCTCCATCTCTTCCTTCCCCTCTTCCCAAGACAGCAAGCAATCTGATATAGATTATATAAGTATAATCATGTTAAACATATTTCCACATTAGTCATGTCATGAAAGAAGAATCAGAACAAATGAGGAAAACCACAAGAAAGGAAAAAAATGAAAATAGAATGCTTCCATCTGCATTCATATTCCATAGTTCTTTCTCTGGATGTGGATAGCATTTTCCATAATGAGTCTTTTGGAATTGTCTTAGATCACTGTATTACTGAAAAGGGCTAAGTCTGAGTTGATCCTCACACAATGTTACTGTTACTATGTACAATGATCTCCAGGTTCCGCTCACTTTATTCAGCATCAATTCATGTAAGTCTTTCCAGGTTTTTCTGAAATCTGCCTGTTCATCATTTCTTATAGAACAATAGTACTGCATTACATTTATATATCACAACTTGTTCAGGCATTCCCCAGTTGATGAGCATCCCCTCAATGTCCAATTCTTTGCCACCACAAAAAGAGCTGCTATAAATATTTTTGTGCATGTGGGTCTTTTTCCCTTTTTTATGATCTCTTTGAGATACAGACCTAGTAGTGGTATTGCTGGATCAAAGGGTATACACTGTGAATTCCATTTCTTTACAAGCAGCACAAGTACTGATAATATCAAACCTCATATACATTCATGCAACATAATCCAGGCCCCATTATGTAACTGCCTTTATGTATTATGGATCTGTTGGACTGCTGTGAAAGACCAGATAAGGAGGTATTCAAGCTGAATCTACAAGATAAAAACAAACAGCACAGAAGGTAAAAACCTCAAGAAATAGCCATGCCCACTTTAGGGCAACTGTACACACTCAGAGAAGCCAGCAAAAGCAACAGCGCAGATTTAAAATTCAGGGTCGGGCTATTGTGGCCCCTACTCAGTATGCCCATGTTGGTGACTCAGGATAAACTCTACACCTCAACCCATAAGACTTCAGAGCTCTGAACCATAAAATGATCAACCATGATTCCACAGGACTGATGATAAATAATGCTACCCACTTCCTGACAAAGAGAAGATGAACTGAACATGAAGAATGAAACATACTTTATTTTGGACATGACCAGCATGGGAATTTGTTTTGCTCGATTATACATATTTTTTACAAGAAGTCTTTCTTTTTCTTTGTCCAGTGTTAGGGGAAAGGTGGGAGAGTAAGAAAAGAAATGCTTATTACTTGAAAAATGTTTAAATTTTTAAAAAAAGAAACAGCAGACACTAATTCTACCCAGCCATCAAAAGGAAAGGTGGAAGAAGGGAAAACCTGGCAGCACAGAGTTAACAGAATGGAAAGGATTTCTGAACACAAAGGACTCTGGGGCAGTACAATTGAAAGTTTAAAACAAAAATAAAGTCAGTAAGGAAGTGGTAAGGAAGGTTATGCAGATGTACAAAACCTTTCTTTCGAAAATAATGGAAAGAAAAATTACATATAGGAAATACTAAAGATGATTTTCCTTAATCTGTTCAAATCACTTGAACAGCACATACACATTAATTCAGTCATGCTGCAAGCTCTAAAACTATTGCCTGTGACTCTCAAGTTAGTTTCAAGGAAGACACATAAAGTACTTCATACGATAAAATGCAGAGGAAAGGCAAACTAAAGTCTTATGAAAATCTGTAATGTAAAATTAATAGATCATAATTTTATAGATTCTGAGCATAAATGAGAATTTTCCATACAATAAAATTCAGACTTACTGCTAAGATTCCAGAAAGGTGTCCTTTTGCATGCCTTATTCAATCATAAAATGTCACCTGTTATTTGGTTTTAGAGAGAACTAACCATGGACATATTAAAATACTTGCACTTCCCACAGGGCAAAACATCTACTATGAATCATGGCTATCAACATATGGATCAATCCACTAATCATATAAGTAATTTATCTCTACTCTGAACTTATTCAGGCAGCCTAAAAATATTCCAATAAACTTTGCCATAAAATCTGTGCTCTAAATAATATGAAAACCCAACCACTTACTTTTATTTCTACTTGTTTTATGGCACATAATCAATATTAGTTATGATGAACTGTTTTTTGTTACTCTCTTAGGTCAATGAAACATTACACATTATCCAATACAAATCAACCAGGACAAAGTTGCCAAAAGCATAATTTTAAAAATAAAATCACATTCACCAGATTTGACAAAGTGCTCAGACTGCTATCATTTACATACAGCCAGAATTATTCACAAAACTTTAAACATCAGAGTTGCTAAACAACTCACGGTTAAGGTAGTTATTTCTGAAAATGGCCTCTAACCATCAGACCAAAAAAAAAGCGATGATTATTTTAATATAAAGCAATAATAAAAAATTACAAGCAATATAAAGAACATTCAGAGGTAACTTAATGTGACAATCTTGACTGATTAAAGACAGGAGAGTTACCAGTTTGGTGTATTAAATTATAGGATTAAACAGCAAAATGTGTGCTTAATTTTCAATCACCCAATTATAAAAGGTAACAACAGTACATAGATTGGTAAAGTATGCCAGTTGTTTCATCATATAATGTCCAACATAGAGAGAAAAGTAAAAAGAACAAAATGCACAGATGGAAAGTGGGTCATCCTGATAAGAAACTAACTTAAAGAAAGTGAAATTAATACCATCAGAGAAAGTTTCTGAATAACCAGCCCTCAGCAGAAAAGTAGATGAATAAGCCTCTGTTGATAAATTAGAAAATGTAGAGACAGAGAGACACCAAAATAAATTCAATTATTCCAATGATTAGAGTAGTTAAACATCTTAAGGAACTTGGGAATCAAAGTAGACAATGCGAGATGCCAAACAAATGCTAACTTCATTTGTTTTAAAAATGTATTTGGTTATCAAACACTTGAATAATGTCTAAATCAGGGATGAGGAACCTCTAGGTCCTCAAGTGTGACCCTTTGCCTGAATCCAAACTTCACAGAACAAATCCTCTTTGGGATTTGCTCTGTAAAACTTGGACTCCGGCGGCTAGGTGGCGCAATGGATAAAGCACAGGTCCTAGAGTCAGGGGGACCTGAGTCCAAATCCGGTTTCAGACACATAACACTCACGAGCTGTGTGAGTCCTAACTGCCTCACATTAAAAAAAAAAAACAAAAGCCTTAGACTTAGTCAAAAGACCACACCAAGGAGAAGGCCACATGCTGCATTTAGGCTGTGGGTTCTCCATCTCTGCTTAATGGTTATAATTTATTAAAATCAGATTAATCTAATTTATACAAATAGGGACAACTCTGAAATGCAATGATGAGGTTGTGATTAAATTGGTATTGGTGGACAAGCCACCAATGCTTTCTTATCCTGTACACTGAAATCTCAAGATTTATTTCAATTGTTTTCAATTCAATTCAATTGTTTCAATTAGCTTGAAATTATGCAAACTGCCATTAGCCATATTAATGGAAGAGAGTTGCTAATACAAAAAAAATTATTTGACTTTTAGATACTTATTCTGTATTAAGATTGGCATGTGGGTAAGTCTGATGTTCCTTTAATTCATAATACTTCAAGAAAAATATGAAAGCTGAAATGACCATATTGTGAAAGATCTTTCAAAAAGAAACTTAAAAAGAACAAGAATAACATTGAAAATAAGTATCTTTCCTTTCTGCTAAGTATTTTCATCTACTTCACTCAAAGACAACTTTATTTTTCAAGCTGATACAAAGAATCAACCTGAAGCAGAAATCAGCTCTCTCACCTTCTATTTGTTCTTCCTATTTCACGGACTAAGATAAAGAAGCATAATTAAATACTTTGAACTAAAAATTTTCCTGCATCACTTCTGGCTACATAAGAGAGCATAAGTAAATGATTAATGAATAATGTTTTAAAAGGATTTACCATACATTTGTTTTACATCAGTAACCTCAAAGTTCATTGGTATGTGGGACTCTCTCATCATTAAGTGGAGACTAATTACACTATGCTCCATACTTGTTTGAAGAATGGAGTTGATGAGAGCTAAAGAGAAGGGATTTTTTTCTTCCTTGTGGTCTTCTACCTTCCAGCTTTGAGAGAGTCTTACCATTTGAGATTCCCTTCAGGCTTCTGGAGGGAGAAGTACTCTGGAAGGAAGCTGACATGGAGAGTAGCCAGCACTTCGATCATGTCGCTATTCCAGTACTACACAATAGACTTCAAGGAATTTTTCCTTGGGTGAGATCTTGGACTATGTCCCATGGGTTGAGAGCTCATTCACTCCTTGTATTGTCTGGTGCATATTTTCATATGTGTATATTCTCTGATTTCTGTTTGCTATCCGTTTGGATAAATGGATCTATCAGCTATTTTCTATGTGTGTTCACTGTGGAACTAGCATTTTGTGGGAATACAGTTAAGTCTTGGAAATATAACTTGGGGCCCTCCTTCCCTGTTAAGGAGTGCAGCTTGAACCTAACTAAACATTAGTTCCCCTAGACTAACGATATTCAAGAGAGCAGATAGATATAATCCTAGTCTCATACCCACTATCTCTGAAGAGAGCAGACTGGCCAGCCTCTGGCCCTAACCTCCTATTTTCATTCCTAGTAGGAATCAAAGTCTGCCTTGGAGAAGGGTAGTGGGAAGAGATTATAAAGATATCTATTATTCACCCCTGGCAAGTCACATTTAGACAGACCCATGTGGGCATATATCCTACATGTACAAAACAGTACAACACATGTACCACACCCCTTACATGTCAATAGGAAAAAAATAAAAAACAACATTTTATTCCTGGTAGTCTGTTTGGCAATAATCAATAGTTAACTCTGTATCTATGTAAGGACTAGCAACTACTCCTACCTTACAAGTAGAGACCAAAGCATCACAATTAACAAAATCACAATTCAACATCAATTCATCATCATCCATCCACCCAACATTTTTTGAGAGGTGTTATTAGGTAATTTAGGATTTTTGACTATTAGGACACTATCCCTGCTTTCCAGGAGCTTAGTATCTACTACAGAAGATAAGGCCTGTATACATATAGCTATAATACAAGGGAGAATATGATAAGTGCCACAAAAGAGCATTTAAGCACCTACTATGTGTCAGAAACTCTGCTAGATATTAGGGAAATAAAGACAGATGAAACAGTACTTGTTCTCAAGGAATTTAGAGGTAATGTGTGTATAGATTGGTGTATACAACACATGTAGGAGATAATTTAGGGGGAAAGGAATAAAGTGTGATTATAGAGTCAAAAGAGGAAAAAAAAATCACTTACAAATGGGGAGCTCTGATAGACTGTGAGTTCCTTGAGGGCAGGGACTTTAATTTCTATCTTTCTATCCTCAGCCTAACAGAGTGCCTTACAGATTATAGGTGCTTAATAAATGTTTGTTTATTGATTGAGATCAAGAAAGACTTCATGGAAGAGACAAGTGTGATAGAGTATAAGGTACAAAGGACAGAGCTGTAAAGTAATGGGGCCAAGTCACAGAAGCTGTCAAATGTCATACTAAGGTATCTGGACACCAAACTTTCTTAATTTCACTGCTAATTTCTTCTTCTTTACTTTTAATACTGTTTCCACTAGAAAACAGGATAGGCTCTTATGCAACCACTTTCCATTCCATTAATAAAATGTCCCCAGATTTCTACAATGGAAAACATTAATTAATATAATCATAAGCCAAAAGTCAATCCTCAAAGTATTCATAAGTGAGACCTTGCACTCAGTAAATCAAAAGGGACTCAAGTTCAAATCTCTGAATTTGGAGCAAATGGGTGATGAGAAGTGTCCAGTAGAGTAACGAAATGAAATTTACAGAAGCCAGTGGGAGTCCCAGAGAAAGTTCATGATCTATTCTTTGAAAAGAGGAGGGCAGTGGAGCCAAGATGGCAGAGTAAAAGCAGTGACTTGCTTGAGCTCTCCCCCAAACCCCTCCGAATACCTGTGAAAAATGGCTCTAAACAAATTCTAAAGCAGCAAAACCCACAAAAAGACAGAGTGAAACAAATTTCCAGCCCAAGACAACCTGGATGGTTGATTGGAAAGATATATCGTGCCAGGTGGGGAGAGGAACGCAGTGCAGCAAGGGCACGCAGGCTGCAGCAATCCTGGAGCAGGCCTCAGAGGACTGAATCACGGGAAGCTGTGGCATTTTCCAGACTTCTCAACCCACGAATGCCAAAGACAACTTAGAAGGTCAGTGGGAAAAGTCTGTGACTGTGGTGAGAGGAAAGCTAGGTCTCAGCTGCAAGTCCCAAGCGCAGCCTCAGGGGCAGCAGCTGCCTCCTGAGCTCCCGCCCACAGACTGAGGGGGAATCAAGTGGCTGATCAGAGGTATTTGCAGGGATCTCTCTGCCAGTGCTGAGGCAGGAATCTCTTGCTGTGCCCGTGCTTGGATCTGGGTCACAGTTCATAGGGGTGGTCCTGGGGTGAGGAGGAGCACTGGCCCAGTGGAGCTTGTTGTGGTGGTGGAGAGGAAACACCCCGACCCATATCATACCACCTGGGAAGAACTGATTACAGGTCCCTAGAAGTACCTATGAAAACATCTGAACAAACCCCCAAAGCTTGGGACAGTACATTCTCCACATTGGAAGCAGACTCTTACCTTAAAAAAGAGTTTAAAACTCAAGTATTTGACTGGGATCATGAGTAAGCAGTGCAAAAATAGTCAGACTTTATTATCTTACTTTGGTGACAAAGAAGATCAAAACATACAACCAGAAGAAGACAACAAAGTCAAAGCTCCTACATCCAAAGTCTCCAAGAAAAATATTAATCAGTCCCAGGCCTCAGAAGAACTCAAAAGGGATTTTGAGAAGCAAGTAAGAGAAGTAGAGGAAAAACTGGGAAGAGAAATGAGAGTGACGCAAGAAAATCATGAAAAACAAGTCAACATCTTGCTAAAGGAGACCCAAAAAAATACTGAAGAAAATAACACCTTAAAAAATAGCCTAACCCAAATGGCTAAAGAGGTCCAAAAAGCCAATGAGGAGAAGAATGCCCTAAAAAGCAAAATTGGCCAAATGGAAAAGGAAGTCCAAAAGATTACTGAAGAAAATACTTCCTTAAAAATTAGAATAGAGCAATTGGAAGCTAGTGACTCTATGAGAAATCAAGGCACTGTAAAACAAATCCAAAAGAATGAAAAATTAGAAAACAATGTGAAATATCTCATTGGAAAAACAACTGACCTGGAAAATAGATCCAGAAGAGATAATTTAAAAATTATTGGACTATCTGAAAGCCATGATCAAAAAAAGAGCCTAGACATCATCTTTCAAGAAATTATCAAGGAAAACTGTCCTGATATTCTAGAACTAGAGGGCAAAATAGAAATTGAAAGAATCCACTAATCTCCTCCTGAAAGAGATCCCCAAAGGAAAACTCCTAGGAATATTGTAGCCAAATTCCAGAGTTCCCAGGTCAAGGAAAAAAATATTACAAACAGCCAGAAAGAAACAATTCAAGTATTGTGGAAACAAAATCAGGATAACACAAGATTTAGCAGCTTCTACATTAAGGGGCCACAAGGCATGGAATATAATATTCCAGAGGGCAAAGGAGATAGGATTACAACCAAGAATCACCTACCCAGCAAAACTGAGTATAATCCTTCAGGAGAAAAAATGGTCATTCAGTGACATAGAGGACTTTCAAGCATTCCTGACAAAAAGACCAGAGCTGAATAGAAAATTTGACTTTCAAATACAAGACTCAAGTGGAACATGAAGAGGTAAACAGGAAAGAGAAATCATAAGAGACTTATTAAGGTTGAACTGTTTACATTCCTGCATGAAAAGATGATATTTGTAGCTCATGAGACCTTTGTCAGTATTAGGGTAGTTGGAGGGAAAAAATTATATATATGTATGTATGTATATGTAGGTAGATAGACAGATATAGATAGATAGATAGATAGATAGATAGATAGATAGATAGATAGATAGATAGATAGATAGATAGA
>NW_020948983.1:46197969-46263318 GCF_900497805.2 Vombatus ursinus | reverse complement strand
AGATAGATAGATAGATAGATAGATAGATAGATAGATAGATAGATAGAGGACACAGAGTGAGTTGAAGATGAAGGGGTCATATCTGGAGAATAAAATTAAAGGGTGAGAGAGGATTATACTAGAAGAAGGAGAAAGGGAGAGATAGAATGGGGTAAATTATCTCCCAAAAAAAAGAAAACAGAAAATTAAAGGCTCTTACAGTGAAGGGAAAATGGGGAAGGTGAGAGGGAATGAGTGATTCTTATTCTCATAGGATTTGACTTAAGGAGAGAATAACATACACTCTCAATTGGATATGGAAATCTGTCTTACCCTACAGGAAAATGGGGGGGAGGGGACAAAAGAGTAGGGGGATGATAGAGAGGAGGGCAGATTGTGAAAGGGGGTAATCAGAAGCAAATAGTTCTGAGGAGGAACAGAGTCAAAAGAAAGAATAGAATAAATGGGAGGATAGGATTAAGGGAAATAGAGTTAGTTTTTCACAGCATGTCTACTGTGGAAGTGTTTTGCATAACTGCACATGTATAACCTATATTGAGTTGCTTGCCTTTTCAATGAGGGTGGGTGGGGAGGGAGGAAGGGAGAAAATTTGGAACCCAAAGTTTTAAAAACACATGTTTAAAAAAAATGTTTTCACATGCAACTGGGAAATAAGAAATACAGGAAATGGAGTACAGAAATCTGTCCTGCCCTATAGGAAAATATAAGGGGAAAGGGATAAGAAAAAGGGGGGGAGAGATAGCAGGGAAAGCAGACTAGGGGAAGGGGTATTCAGAACGCATGCCATCTTGGGGTGGGGGGAGGGGTGAGATGGGTGAAAATTTGGAACTCAAAATCTTGTGCAAGTAAATGTTGAAAACTAAAATAAATTTATTTTAAAAAGAAAAGAAAAAAAAGAAAAGGGTAGGGCATGTTTTTCAATCCACTAAGAGTAGGAAGAAGTTGATTACTCTGCCAACCTGATAACAACAACAAAGATATCTATAATCTTCCTGAAACATATCTCTAAAACAGCAAACAAAAATTGTAACTACCACCAAATTCTGGTGATCCACAGGGACACAAATGGCACTGCCAGAAAAGTTCTTAAACTATTGCCCATGATTACCAAGAAATTATTTTATACAGCTAGAAAAAATAATAACAAAATTCATCTGGAAGAACAAAAGATTCAGAATATCAAGGGAATTAATGAAAAGAAATGCAAGGGAATGTGGCCTAGCCATACCAGATCTTAAATTGTATTATAAAGCAGCAATCATCAAAACTGTTTGGTATTGGCTAAGAAATAGAGTGGTGGATCAGTGGAATACAAGGTACACAAGACACAGTAGTCAATGATTATAATAATCTACTGTTTGATAAAGCCAAAGACTAGAGTTTCTGGGATAAGAACTCACTATTTGACAAAAACTGCTGGGAAAACTAGAAAATAGTATGGCAGAAACTGGGCATAGACCAACATCTTACACCATATACCAAAATAAAGTCAAAATGGGTATACAATGTAGATATAAAGGCTGACATTATAAGCAAACTGGGAGAGCAAAGAACAGTTTACCTGTCAGATTTAGGGAGAATGTAAGAATTTATGGCCAAATCAGAGATAGAGAACATTATGAAATGCAAAATGGATAATTTGGATTACATTAAATTGAAAAGTTTTTGCACAAACAAAACCAATGTAACCAAGATTAGGAGGGAAGCAGGAAACTGTGAAAGAATTTTTACAACCAGTGTCTCTGATAAAGGTCTCATTTCTCAAAATACATGGAGAACTGAGTCAAATTTATAAGAATATAAGTCATTCTCCAATTGATAAATGGTCAAAGGATATGAACAGGCAGTTCTCAGATGAAGAAATTAAAGCTATATATAGTCATATGGAAAAATGCTCTAAATTGCTATTGATTAGAGAAATGCAAATCACAACAACTCTGAGGTACCACATCAGACCTATCAGAATGGCTAATATGACAAAACGGGAAAATGATAAATGCTGGAGAAGATATGAGAAAAATGGAACACTAATGTATTGTTGGTGGAGTTGTGAAATGGTCCAATCATTTTGGAGAGCAATTTGGAACTATGCCCCAAGGGCTACAAAACTGTGCATACCCTTTGACCCAGCAATAACACTTCTAAGGCTGTATTCCAAAGAGATCATAAAAATGGGGAAAAGGACTCACATGTACAAAAATATTTATAGCAGCTCTTTGTGTGGTAGCAAAGAATTGGAAATTGAGAGAATGCCCATCAGTTGGGGAATGGCTGAACAAGTTGTGGTATATGAATGTAATGCAATACTATTCCATTAGAAATGGTGAGCACAGTATTTCAAACTTTTTCATTATTACTATATCTACTATGGCAATGCGTGATCAGTGATCTTTGGTGTTACTATTTTAACTGTTTTGGGGAGCCATGAACCATGCCCATTTAAGATGGTGTATTTAATAGATAAATGTATGTGTTCTGACTGCTCCACCCATTGGCCTCTATTCTCTGAGACACAACATTGAAATTAGGTTGATTAATAACCCTAATAAGCCTGTAAGTGTTCAAGTGAAAGGAAGGGTCAATAGATGCCACAAATTCCATTGTTCTCTTATTTTAAGAAATAGCCACAGCCATTCCAACCTTCAGCAACTATCATCCTGATCAGTCAGCAGCCACCAACATTGAGGGAAGACCCTCCAAAAGCAAAAAGATTGCAACTTGCTGAAGGCTCAGATGATAGCATTTTTAGCAATGAAGTATTTTTAATAAAAAAAAAAAAAAGAAATGGTGAGCAGATGAACTTCAGAAAATCCTGGAAAGGCTTGCATGAAATGATACTGAGTGAAGTGAGCAGAACCAGGAGAACATTGTACACAGTAACAGCCACACTGTGCAAGGACTAACTTTGATATATTTATCTCTTTTTAACAACGCAAGGATCTAAGACAACCAAAAGACTCATGATGGAAAAAGCTGTCCACATCGAGATAAAGAACTATAAAGTCTGAATGCAAATTGAAGCATATTTTTACTCTATCTCTTTCTTTTTTTCTTTTTTTGTTTGTTTCTTCTTTCTCATGGTTTCTCCCATTGGTTCTAATTCTTCTTTACAACATGACTGATGTGAAAATAGGTTTAATATGAATGTACATGTAGAGCCTGTATCAAAATGCAGATTGCCTTGGGATGAGGGAAGGTGAGAGATGGAGAGAAAATTTGGAACTCAAAATCTTATGGAAGTGAATATTAAAAACTAAAATGAATAAAATTTTAAAATAAGATAAATAAAATATTGCCCACAATTATGAAGTCCTCCACAAGAAACTGAAGGCCACAGGAGTACAGGCTGTGTTTTCCTCATTGTTGTTTAAGGAAAGTAAGAAATAAAAAAAAGAAAATTTATTTTGGGAAGTAAATAGGCAATTCAGGAAATAGAGTCTAACAATGGGATATGGACTTTGCACTATCACTTTTAATATAGGAATGTGAAATTTCTGTCCAGAAATGGAATACAACCAACAAAAGCTGACAAAAATTTATTTGTCAATTGTCTGGCAAATCTAATCAAAAGGCTTATTAAAGCTAAAAAGCATAGGGGAATGAACAAAACTGTCATGGTTACCACACCAGATTAAAATGTAATTGGAAAATATTTAATGAAATAAAAATAGAATAAAATGTAGATGATATGAACATGTGGTTTTCTAAGTCAATATGCAGCTCATGGGGATCCTTACATACCATTTAATGGCCACCCAAGTCTATTTGAATTTGATACCATTGCTGTAGAGGATAGCTATAATGAAGAATAGCAACAAAGATATACAGTAGTTCACCAGACAAAAAATTCAAGAATGGGGCCAGTAGTAAACCTATGAAATCATAGATAAATACTCAAAGTTTGAACAACAAGTTAGAGGAGGTTCTAGCTTGGGCTGAGGGTGGGGGTGCAGTTGGGGGAGAGAGAAAGGCAGCAAAATTGACGTTAAAGGTATCATTGAGACTTGATGGGAAGAAATCCATGACTGAACCACAGCTCTGAGTAAAACCAACTTATTCAAATGGAACAGGATAGGAACAGCTATATAACATTGGATTTAATTGTTCTTTGAATATGTAAATTATAAATCAATCTGGTCCTGGATTTTTTTTTCTTCGGGAGTTCATTAATAGTTTGTTCAATTTCTTCTTCTTTTTTTTTTTGGTAATATCAGGTCATTTAAATAAACTATTTCCTGTTCTGTTCATCTCAGTATTTTGTATTTTTATAAATATTCATCAATTTCATCTAATTTAATCATTTTGCTGACATATAATTGAGCAAATTAGTTTCTGCTGGTTACCTTTATTTCATTTTCAATTGAGTTTTCCTTGTTCATTTTTGATACAATCAAACAGTTTAGCTTTCTTGTCTCTTTTTAAAATCAATGTAGCTAATTATATGTTTTACAAGATTTACACCCCCCCCAAAAAACAATAAAGATTCTAGTTTTATTTATGAATTCAATGCCTTTTGGACTTTCAATTTTGTTGACCAAGAAAAGCACACACACACAAAGACACAAACACACACATTTGTGTGTTTCTGTGTGTTTTCAACCTTTCTTTGCTAGGTTCAGATGTAAAGTGACTTCAAGGGATGCTAGTTACAGTCAGGGGTGGGGAACCTGCAGCCTTGAGGACATGTGGCCTTCTAGGTCCTTGGGTGCAGCCTTTTGACTGAGTCCAAGTTTTATTAAGGGGATTTGTACTGTGAAGTTTAGATTCAGTCAAAGGGCCGCACTTGAGGACCTAAAGGGCCACATGTGGCCTGGAGGCTGCAGATTCTCCACCCCTGCATCTAATCCCTTCCATGTGTGTATACTGTATACTAACTCATGTACTTCTATTACAGGAAATAATAAGTGCCCTCCCCTCCCTCCTCCTTTCTTCCCCACAATATCCATCTTTCCCTCCCACTTTCCTCTTCTCCAAATATCATCAAAACAGAAGAAAACTGTCACACCCAAGAACCTCTGCTCTCTTACTTAACTTTCTCCATGACCCTTGAAGACATTAGGATTCTAAAAGTACACATTTCTTTTTTCCCCCTTAGAAAGTAAACAAGGCACCATCATATAGGCCCTTCCAATTGTTCAAATATAATTACCTTTCTACATTTCTCATTAATGTGCTGGTATTCAGTTTCTACTCAGTTCTAAAGATCTCATTAGTAATGCTTTGAAGTTCTCTATTTTACTGAAGGATCATTTTTCTCTCTGTAAGAATTTATTACGTTGCCCTATAGGTTATTCTTGGTTATAAGCCTTTATTTTTTTCCCTCTTGGAAGATTATATTCCAAATGTTCTACCCTCTCCTTTGCAAAAGTGCCAGCTACCAAGACTTTTATACTGATTGAGGCTCCTTAACTCTTTTTGGATACTCATAGTATTTTTTTTATTAGCACTAGAAGTTCTGAATTTTGACTCTAATGTTCCAGAGAGTTTTCATTTTGGGGTTCCTTTGGGGAGGTGACTGGTGAATTCAATCTTATTTTCACTTTGCCATCTGGTTCTAAGAGATTTGGTCAGCTTTCAATTATGATTTCTTGATTACAATACCCAGGACTTTTTTTGTCAAGATTTTCAGGCAATTCAGTGATTCTTAGATTATCTCTCCTTGACCTATTTTCGAGATTAAGTGTTTTTGATGGGCCATACATTACATCTGATTATATTTTTTTCAATCCTTTCTTTTTGTTTTAATATCTTTTATCTCATACAGTCACTGCTTTCTCTTTGGCTCAGTCTAATTTTCAGGGAGATTAATTCTTGGGTAGAGATAACCACCATTTGTTCTAAGCTATTAATTCTCTTGCCATTCTTTCTTCCCTAGCTCTGATTTCATTTAACATTATATTTTGTATCTCTTGCTTCATTTCTCTGAGACACTCCTGGAGTCCTTGGGGCCAAGACATTTTCTCTGAGATTCTACTTGGAAGTTTTGTAGAGTTACTCTCTTCTTGTAGGTTTTATTTCTTAGTCTTCTTTCAGTCCACAGTATGTCTTAATTGTATTCAGCATCAGGGTTGGGTCAGACTCTGCCTCACCTTCTCTCCCCTTCCCCAAAATTCTTGGATGATGTGGATAGGCCTTGATTGGTCCAGGATGCTGTGGCTAAGACTAGACCCAAGTTTCTGAAGGAATTCATGGGTTTGGGCTCAATCTTCTGACTCAGTTCAAATTTTGTCCTTGTCTCCTCCTTGCTCAGTCCCAAACCTAAGGTTGACTTGGTCTCTTGCTATAAGTCTAATAGAGGCTAACCAGGTATTGCTCTTTGCATTGGTAGCAAGCCACTTGAAAGATTATAGCTGCTCTTCTTCCAAGATATTTACCTGGTCTTTTCTTCTCCATTGTGTCCTGCTGTCCCTCAGGTAGGACTGCCTGGACACTAAGCTACCTAGATGCTGGTTTGACCCTGCTATTAACTGGGCCCTGTGCTTCCTGGGCCTGGGCACTGGTCTGAAACTGTCTTCCTCTGTGGTTCAGGTGATGTTTTAGTGCTGTCTCCTACCCTCTGCCCCCATTGCTTGCACACTGGTTTATCTATTCTCAGAGCTTCCATAAGATTCCAAAAGTGGTTTTGTGTAGACCTACCTAGGCTGGCTGGAGGAGTTTATAGCTCTTTTTCTTTGGATTCTTTATCAATGATCCTTCTGGTCTATTTTTAGAGCTTTATAGGGATGATTTGGACTCTTCTAGGTCCTAACACACCATCACCTTTCCACTATCCTTACAAATCAGATTTTTTTTAGAGAAAAATCCAAAAGATAGAAGAAAAAGCAAATAACAAAAGATGAATTTAAGAGTGTAGCATAGTCTTGCAAAAAAGTTAGAAGTGCTAAAGCTCATAACAAACTTGACTGATGAATGAAGCTAACAACAAAAAGGAACTTCTTAAAAAGGAGGACCGAAGACAGGATAGGACCTTTACTTGGGGTGATGGGATAATGATAACTAACTGCCAAGAGAAACAAGATGGAGTTACTTAATTCCAGCACTTAACACAGCACACAGCATTATGGGAGTTACTATATGACTGGCTGACTTCTTATTTTGATTCTATTTCGTCTGCCAATAACAATGACTTTTGCAGAGGAAAGGACAAAACAAAAAAAATGACTAATAGAGAGTTAACACTTAGAGCACCTAATTGCCCTTGATGAATTCACGTCACCTGGCCAGAAAAATCACATCTTCAGGTACTGAAATGGCAGATGTGATTACTGAACCTCTATCAATGTTATTTAAAAAGCAATGGAACCACATAGTTAAAGAAGGGTAAATGTTTCCCCCAGAAATGAGAAGAAAACAGTCTTCAAACTATAGTCATAGTGAGCTTTACTTCAAATTCTCACTGACAGTACTCCATCTCCCATCTGCATACTTTTTAACTGACCACTGCACATTCTTAGAAAGCAACTTCACTGCCTCTCAAAATTCTGTGCTTCCTTGAAAACTCTGTTCAAGTGACACTTTCTAGATGAAACCTTTCCTCATTCTTTCATTTGCTCTCTCTTCTCCCCATCCCCTTAATTTTTTTTCTGGCACTTGATTTTTTTTGTACATATCTCACATATATTTGCATAAATTTTTTTGCATTTTTGTTTTTGCTTTGTCTGTGATCATTTCTGCATTCTGAATGTAAATTCCTTGAGGGAAGGGACTGTTTCAGTTTTATTTTCATATATCCAGTACTTAGCACAGTTCCTGGAACATAGGAGCTACTTAATAAATGCTCCTGATTGATTAATGTTATCTGGAGCTTACAATGTCCACTGCCTTCTGAGACTTTTTAAAAAATTATTATTTAACGTTCTTTTCTTTTTCAATTTTGAGTTCCAAATTCTCTCCCTCCCTCCCCTTTTCCACTCAGATAAGACAAGCAAAATGATATCAATTATACATGTTAAATAATGTGAAACGTATTTCTATGTTAGCCATATCAGGGAAAAAAATCTAGAAAGTGAGAAATGTATACTTCAGTTGCACTAAGAGTTCATCAGTTCACTCCCTGGAAGTGGATGGCATTTTTGATCATCATTAGTACTTTGGATCTTAGACCACTATATTGATCAGAGTAACCAAGTCTTTCATAGTTGAGCATCACTACAACACTACTGTACAACTGCTCACAATGATCTGCCGGTTCTTTCACTTCACATTGCATCAGTTCATATAGGTCTTGCCATGTTTGGATGTTTTTTCTTGAAACCATCCTGCTCATCAATTCCTAATAGCACAATTGTACTCCATCATGATCATATGCCAAAACTTGTTCAACCATTTCCCAAAAGATAAGTATCCTCTCAATTTCCAATACTTTGCCACCACAAAAAGAGCTGCTATAATTATTTTTATACAGATACATCCTTTTCCTTTTTCTTTGATCTCTTTGGGGTACAAACCTAGTAGTGGTATTGCTGGGTCAAAAGGTCTGCACACTTTTATAGACCTCTGGGCATAGTTCCAAACTGTTCTCCAGAATGGTTGGACAAGTTCACTATTCCACCAACATTTTATTAGTGTGCCTATTTTCCTTAATTTCCAGCATTTATCTTTTCTGATAAGTGCAAGGTGTTACTTCAGAGTAATTTTCAATTTCTCTAAACAATGGTAATTTAGAGCATCTTTTCATATGACTATAGATAGCTTTGACTTCTTCTGAAAACTACCTGTTCATATCTTTTGATTATTTATCAACTGGGGAATAACATTTTTAAAAATTTGACTCAGTTCTCTATATATTTGAAAAATGAGGCCTTTATCAGAGAAACCTACTGTAAAAAAAAAAAAAAACTTTAATTACTTCATTCCCTATGGTACCTTATAGCACATTGAAGTTACCCTGATTATCTCTTTTAATTAGATTTATTTTTGTTTTTGTTTTGTCTGAGATCATTTCTACCTCTGCCTTTTTTACTTCAGCTGAAACGTAACAGATACTACTCTAAGCCTTTATTTTAACTCCATGTGTCTTCCTGTTTCAAATGTATCTCTGGTAAACAACATACTGTTGAATTCTAGTTTCTAATCCATTCTGCTATCCATTTCTATTTTCTGACTGAGCTCATCACATTCACAGTTGTGATTATTAACTGTTTTTCCTTCCATTTCCTCTGTTTATCCTTCTCTCTCTGTTTATCCTGTCACTCCTAAAAAATCTGTTTTGTTTCTGATCACTGCCTTCCTTAATCCACACTCCCTTTTATCATCCCTCCCAATATATCTTATACCCTTACACTCCTATTTCACTATTGTGTAGATTTCTATACTCAAGTGAGTGTGTGTATCTTCACATACAGGAAAGTAAACAGTTTAATTTTACTTAGTACCTTATAATTAATCTTTCCCATTTACCTTTTTTTATGCTTCCCTTGATTCTTATGTTTGAATGTCAGATTTTCTATTCAGCTGTGATCTTTTCATCAGGAATGCTTGAAAGTCTTCTATTTCATTAAATATCCACTTTTCCCCCTGAAGCATTATACTCGGTTTTGCTGGGTGATTCTTTTTGCTGGTGATTCTTGGTTGTAATCCAAGCTCCTTTGCCTTCCAGAACATCATATTCCAAGACTTGTGTTCCTTTAACATGGAAGCTGCTAACTCTTGTGTGATTCTGACTGTAGCTCCATGCCATTTGAATTGTTTATTTATGACTGCTTGCAACATTTTCTCCTTGATATGGGAGTTCTAGAATTTGGCTATAATATTCCTGGGAGTTTTGATTCTGGGATCTCTTTTAGGAGGTGATTGGTGGATTCTTTCAATTTCTATTTTACTCTCGGGTTCCAGGATATTGGAGCAATTTTCTTGTTAATTTCTTGAAATATGATGTCAAGGCTCTTTTTTTGATCACAGCTTTAAGGTAGCCCAATAATTCTCAAATTATCTTTCCTCAATCTGTTTTCCAGGTCAGTTGTTTGTCCTATGAGATATTCTCCATTTTCTTCTTTTTTCATTCTTTTGACTTGTTTTATTGTTTCTTGATGTCTCATGGAGTCATTAGCTTACACCTGCCCAATTCTAATTTTTAAGGAGTTCTTTTCTTCAGTGACTCTTTGTACCTCTCTTACCATTAGGTCAATTCTGTTTTTCAAAGTGTCATTTTCTTCACTATTTTTGTGTCTCTTTTTCCAAGCTGTTAATTCTCTTTTTTATAATCATCTTGCATCACTCTTATTTCTTTTCCCAATTTTTTTTCTCTACCACTCATCTCTTTCTTTAACTCTTCCAGGAATTCTTATTGGGCTTGGGTCCAATTAGCATTTTTCTTTGATGTTATTTTCTTGTAGCTGTTTTCACATTGCTATTTTCTAAGTTTATGTCTTGGTCTTCCCTACCACAGTGGGAGTTTTTTATGATCAAGTTCTTTTGGGGATGTGTGTATGTGGGTGGGTAGTTTGCTCATTTTTCCAGACTATTCTTAACTTTGAATTTTATGTTAAATTTGTGCTCTGCTCACCTCAGAGTGAGGTGGCACTGTCCCAAGCATTAGTCTTACGCTGCTGATTTCAGAGCTAATACTGAGGGTCTGCAAGTTTTTGATGTTTCCAAGGTGGTGTGATCCAGGGAGAAGTGTAGTCACTACTCTCCTGGTCTGATCTCTTATCTTCACCCAGGAAGGGCCCCTGCCCCCTTGTGGCAACAAGCACTAGCACTCTTCTTGGCCCTGGAACTATGACCAGGTTCCCTATTCTCCTGCAGACACAAGCACTAGTGCTCGTCTCTGCCTTGGAACTATGACCAGGACCCCTGCTTCCTTGTGACAGAACACAAGTGCTCATCTCCACCCTGAAACTTTGACCCAGAACTATATATAGTCAATAGAGTTTCCAATCAGTGCCAGCTACACCCAGTCCCAGCAAAAATTCCTCTGTAATCTCTTTCTGACCAGTTTTCTGACCTTCTTATTGCCTCTGGGCTGAGAGCTCTCAAAGCTGTCACTGCTACTGTCATCACCACCTCCAAAGCCTCATTCATGCTGCAGTCAAGTGCTTTCCAGGCTGACCCCATCCTAATGTCAAAGAACTCTCTTACCGAGCCCCTAAGTTGTCTTAAACTTGAAAAAAAAGGTTTCACTCTGACCTTTTGTTGGTTCTGCCAATCCAAAATTTAATTCAAAGAGTTATTTTAAAGTTGTTTAGAGGAGAATGATGGGAAAATTCAGCTGGGTTGCTGCTTCTAATCTGCTAACCCTTATGATTCTTTTCTTAAAGAAAACATTGATGATGTTCAAATATAAGACACCTGTGTGGTCTATCATTTTGTGGCCTAATTCCTTAATCATAGAACCTTTTTTTCCAAAATATTTTTCACCATCCTTACCCATGCCCATTTTTGCATTAAAGTTGTCAAGTATCAAGGCATAAGATGATTTAATTTGAAAGATCATATTGAATTCTTCATGGAATTTCTCTAACATTTCATCAAGCTAAAAAAGGTAGCTAATAATGGTAGTGCCTTCACCAATATTTATCATAGACTCTGCAATACAGAATGAAATGATGTTTCTTATTGTCTTTGGAGGCACAATAAAACTAATTATTCTTCCAACTCCTTTATTCCATTGAATAACTGAAAAAGCATTTATTAAGCCCTCACAATGTACCATAAATACAAACAAGCAAAATAATCCCTGATCTCAATGAGCTCACATCCTAATGGGAAAAGACAACATATGGAAGAAAGGGAAAACACACATAGCAGCAAGTTTTAGAAATATCCAAGAAGTATCATGGTGGTCTGGTTCTGGCCACCATTCTTAAGATTAATATGATTATTTTCCTTTGGTCAATATACACTGCTTAGTCCAATGGACAATGATATTATATTTGGAATACCAAAAATAATATTTATAAATGGTTTAAAAATTGTGATTCTAAGCATCTCTGTCCCGTTTAATAAGTCTGCCACTATTACTACAAATTCAGAAAAGGGCCACACAGGAGTATAGATTATTTTATATTTTTCTACATTTTAGGAGTTGTCAAGGCCAAAGAGCTAGTCACCAAGTGGTAAGTCTACTGGTGACAAGCTTCTCAACTAAGTTACTCTCCAGAAAAACAGGCACAGTCTACTGCTCAAAGGTCTTCCATCATAATAAGGCAATCTGTAGCTACAGCCTTCAAGTATCCTAAATTGCTTCCACATCATTATGAAGATATATTTCTAAAATATCTGAACCCACACACTCAATGAACACCTGGTAGATTTGGATTTAATCATACATGCCAGAATATGCTATGGAAAGAGCATTCAATGTGGAATCAGAGGATTTGGGCTCGGTTCCCAGCTCTATCATTTCCTGACTGTAAAAAGTTATATAATCTCTCTGGCCTCAATTTCCTCCTCTGTAAAATATGAGGATTGGATTAGATGACCTTACATGCCCTTCCAGCTCTAAATATATCATCCTACCATCCTTTGAAATTTACCAGCAGTATCTTTCCATCTTGAAGGTTAGAAAATACAGAACAAAAAAACAAGTGCTCTTCCAAACATATGGCCAACACTGAAAATTTTCTTCCTAGTTCTACCACCCACACATGATATGGCATTAGGCAAGTCACTTAAAATTTCAGAATCCAAGTTTCTTCGTTTATCTACTAGATAGAAAACTTAGCACAGTATATGTTTAGATCCTCTGAAACATATAAATGTGTAATTTATTGTTTAAAGCTTAAAACCTACTCTTAGTTTTATATAATTCAAAATAAATTCTGGCTATTACAACTCCATATTCCCACTTAAAATATCCTAAATGTAATAAATTGGCATGAAATCCTGTCCAAGCATATTATTTTCTAAAACACAAAGATGATTTTCCTTCCTGGTAGTGCTATTAAAATTTTGCTGTTTCCTAGCCTCCTCAACAGAGTCAGCCAGTCCCAAACACTGGCTAGAAAACACAAAGAATATAAATTTATATTTACATTTTTGCCTTACTCAGAACTCTGTGAAAAACATTTAACTTAGAAAAAGTCTAAGAAAAAAATCTCAACACTGATTCCCACTGAGACAGACAGAAAAACAAATCCCTGACTGGTTAACATTTGTCATACCACTCACCCTAATCAACATTTCAACTTCTAAAATTGTCTTGATTTATGATTTTTTTAAAAGGCTCAAATGCACATTAATTGATACTATGGTTACATCTGTCTTATTTTCTCATGTCAATACAGCACTCTATCCAAGCTGCTAGCATTTAATCCTATTCACATTAATACCTATCAATGCAATTAGTAGGCAATTAAGAGATATTCAGAGATATTTTAATCATATTTTTTAAAAGTGATAGGACTAAAATAAAAAGCATAAAAATGCACATCTACAAATGTCAAGCCATTAAATGGCCCCAAAGATGTTTGTGCTTCAGAAATACTTCAAGCTTAATAAAATGCTGACTATATATGCACACATATATTTTCTTAAATAGTACTCACAGATAAATCATGTTATTAAAATGAGCTTTACAGCATCCACTGATTTCTCCCTCCAGTGGCCTGTTATGTCCAGAATGATTGGAATATACTCCCTAATCATTTACAACTAAACATTATTTCACTCTCCTAAATAAAAAGTATTTTGAAATGAAAGAAGTTATATACAAAAAAAGTAAAATTTATGAATATAATCCATATTGAAGTCTTTGTGTGTTAGAGACTCTTGAAGATTATTGTTAATAGAGTGTAAGCTCCAGAAAAAATTCAAGGGTGAACCCAAAGACAGCTCACATATCTGTTTCCTGAATAGCAGCCTAGCAAAGTTGGGAGAAGCTTATCACCAAACTGGACAAAATGTAAAGAAATTTTTGCCACAATTCATAAAGACTATTAAGACCATACCAAAACTGTGGTTTCTGCTAGTAGAAGAAGTATCTACATTGATAAATCATGAATCTTCAACCTAATGGCATATTGTTCATTCATTTCAGTCATGTCAACTCTTGGTGACCTCATTTAGGGTTTTCTTGGTAAAGATACTAGAGTTGCCATTTTCTTCTCCAGCTCATTTTATAGATGAAGGAACTGAGGCAACCAGGTCTAAGTGACTTGCCCAGGGTTACACAGCCAGATTTGAATTCAGAAAAATAGGTCTTCCTGACTCCAGGTCCTCTCTCTACCATGCCTCTTAGCTGCTCAACGTAGTAGGAATATAGTAATAAATACATTTTACCATGTGATTATTCTTTTAAAAATCACTGCAAACTAGATCACAAGAGGGAATCCTATCTCCACCAAAAGAACCAAAGATGACTAAGTTATAGTCAGATGGAATAGTCTCAAAAGAATCTCACTTTGTAGCTCAGTAAGGAGTGGAAACTTTGCTGAAAGAGCTAATCACTAGCAAAAGCAAGCAGGTGGCAAGGTCCTAATGCTTCCTATAAATACCAACCAGTGTGCCTGCAAGGCAGTATGGAGAAGAGAAGATTAAAGAGTGAAATGACAGCTGTCTTTAAATATATGAAGGACTGTTATATTGGGACAGGAGGCAAACTTGTTTTACTTGGTCCCAGAAAGTAGGGCTAGATGCAATGGGTAAAAGATAGAAAGAGGCAAATTTATGCTTGACACAAAGAAAAACATTCTAATAATTATAATAATTGAAAAGCAAAATGGGCTGTCTCAAGGGACAGTAGTTTAATTTCAATTCAATAAGCATTCATTAAGAGGCTACTAAGCACAAGGTGCTAGCTATACCAAAAGGAGGAGAGGAAGGAAGGAAGGAAGGAAGGAAGGAAGGAAGGAAGGAAGGAAGGAAGGAAATAATTGTCTCTCTGCCCTAAAGTTTATATTTTACTACAAGAATATATGTAGACAGATAAGTAAATTCAAAATACATACCAAGTAATTCATCAGAGGAGGCACTAAGAGAAATTTGGCAAGGTTTCTTAAAGGAGGTAGGGCAGTTAGGTGGCACTGGTCCTGGAGTCAGATGTACTTGAGTTGAAATCTGTCCTCAGAAACTTACTAGCTATATAACCCCAGGCAAATCACTTAACCCTGTTTGCCTCAGTTTCCTTATCTGTAAAGTGAACTAGAGAAGGAAATGGCAAACCACTCTAATATCTTTGCCAAGAAAACCTCAAATGGGTCACAGGGAGTCAGATACAACTGAAAAATAATTGAAAAAAAACTATAGGAGATGGCATTTGAATTGATCTTTGAAAGAAGATAGGTAGTATATAATGTGGAGGTGAAAAATGAGAGTGAATTTCCTGGAATGTTGTGTATGTGAGGGGAAATAATGTGTAATCAGTCTGGAAAGATAATCTGTATTATTACAAACCATATTGTAAAAGGCTTTACATTTCAAGTAAGAGTTTATATTTTATTCTAGAGGCAATAGGGAGACAGTGAATCTTCTTGATCAGAAGAGTGAGACAGCCAGACCTGGGCTTTAGGAAAATCAGTTTGACAACTGCGTGGAAGATAGACAGAGAAAGGGGGAAGTTGGCTACAGAGGGATCAATTAGGAGATTTACTACAAAGTCCCTGTCACCATGAAATTATTCAATGAATATGGTTTTGTCAATGGAAATAACACTAAAAAAAAAGGTGCATTACTATCTAATTGCTATACATTACAGACAACAGGGGGCATTTCCATTTGACTTGCAGCTGAAAACCTCCAATGTGTTTTGTCTCCACCACTAGACGTCCTCTAAAGCAAGGGCTGTATCATTTTTCTATTTGTATTCCCATCACCTAGTATGATGCATTGCATATATTAAGCACTAAACAAATGATTTTTTCATTCATACAATAAACTAAATGAGAGGACCTGAACTAAGGTGATTGCCATGTAAGTAGAGAGAAGGGGATGGGTACCAGATATGTTGTGCAGGTAGAATCCTCAAATTTGACAATTGAATGGATAAAAGTGGGATGTGTGAAACTGAAGAGTCTGTGATGGCTCTGAGTTTGTAAATCTGGATGACCAGAAGTTGGTGGCCTTAACAGAAACAGGTTATTAGGATGAAATGAGGCATTGAGGGTACCAATAAGTTCAGTTCAGAACGTGCTGAGTTTGAATTGCGTATGGGACATCGAGGTGGAGCTAGACAGCAATTAGATATGAAGGACTATAGTTCAAGAGAGAGGTAAGAGTTAAATATGGCGATTTTGAAGTAGTCTGCATGGAGATGATAGATGAATTCATGAGAGCTGATGAAGTCCTCAAGAGAGAGACCCCAACTCTATAAGAGTTCAAGTGAAGGGTGGATGGCCACTTGCTAGGTAAGATATACAGTATATTCTTATTCAAATATAGGGTAGAATAAATCACCTGTGAGTTCACAGGATTGCAGATTTTGAGTTGTAAGGAATTTAGAGGTCATTCAATCTCTCACTTTACACATGAGGAGACTAAAGCACAGAAATTGGTAACACGTCTTACTGAACATCATAAAGGTAGAGACAGAGATCAGTGGTGAAGTCATGTCCTCTGATTTCAATCCAATGCTCTTTCCCCTGTATCACCAAACTTCAAGCTGGTCTTTTCTATGACTTTACTGTACTAGGAGATAGGAGCGAACTAGAAAGAGACCCATATTTGGAGACCTAGCATCCACAGACAGGCTTTCTGCCAGCAGACAGCAATGTGGTAGACATCACTACAGCAGCTCTACTTGACAAAATATTAATCAGCAAAAAGCAGTAAAGTAGGTTCTGCTAAAATGTCTTATACTATCCCAGAGCTAGATGATATATGATAGAATCTATCATAAATCAAATCTTCCTGAGAGCCTGTGACATTAGGGAATACTCATTTGAGGCCTTTTTACCATTGAGAACTTTTCTTTTTTTATGATACCTGTTACTGATTCATTTTCTTTTAATAAAATTTCCTTTCATTACTGAAATAAAATACAGCCCCCTGAAGACAGGTGCTTCAAGTCAGATTCAATCCATATGGTGGCTTCACCAACCAACTAGGGTAGTCTCTTTTGTTTAGACCACCTTTAGATATGCAATCTAAAGAATCATGTGAGTCACCCAAGTAGTTGCTACAAATAAGGAAATTCTACTGATCAAGTTTAGACATGGATCCTTACTATAGCTGGAACCAAGACAGATCCTTTGCTCAACCTGTCTTTCTATATCAAGTCTTTCACAAATTCTGTCTCCTATAATGGTCAAGTTTCTCATTTAAGGAATGTCGGTGTATAAGTATATTAAGTCTGGGACAAGATGCCTTCCTCTCTGTGCCATTTAGCAAAGCTGAGAAGACTTGCACTGAACAAAGTGGATTTGCCAGAAAAGAGAAAAAAGGATCCAGGAAGGCAGATCAGCTGGGAAATACAGAGTATATTATTCTGTGACTAACAAAGAAAAAGACTATGCATAAGAATAAGGAAGGCACCAAAAGAATGCCCTTAAGTGTTAATAAAAGGGAAATCAATTCAGTAGTTAGTTTACAATGTTCAATACGGTTATTTGCCCTTCCTACCACATAAAAATACATATTGAAAATGTAGATAGTCATAAAAATTGAAATAAGCAAGATGTAGTAGAATTTTAGAGAAATAGGCTCTAATCTAGTGGTTCTGCCACTCTCTAGCAAGTAACGATTCAGAGTGAAGTTGACAAGCAGTTACTAAGCACTTACTATATATAAGGTGCAATAAGTAGATAGTGCAGTGGATAGAGCACTGGGCTTGGAATCAGAAAGACTCATCTTCCCGAGTTCAAATCTGGCCTGAGATGCTTACAAACTATGTGACTCTGGGTAAGTCACTTAACCCTTTTTGCCTCAGTTCCTCATCTATAAAATAAGCTGGAGAAGGAAATGGCAAACCGCTCTAGTACCTTTGCCAAGAAAATCCAAATGGGGTCACAAAGAGTTGGACACAACTGAAAATGACTGAACACATACGCCAAGCACTGTGCTAAACACTGCAGATACAAAGAAAGGCAAAAACAGTCCCTGATCTCAAGGAACTAATAATCTAATGAGGTAGACAACATGCAAACAAATATCTTCTATTATTCAATTGCTTTATCATTATACAGGGGTGACCCTGGGCTTTCAAGGATAAGTCTACAAAGCACAAACCCTGATAGGCACCAGCATCTAGACAGCTGGCGATGCCAGACATGTGCATTCCTGTAGATGATACCACTGGACAAAACAGCATCAATCAAATAATAGGGAGAGTGTAGGTCCTACACCCGTGATTTCATTGATACAGAGAACTCGCAGTTGATGAAACTTTCTACCAATGCAGATGAGCACCTTTACAGTAACTTAGAGTCTTAGAGAGACTCCTAGAGCACTGAGAGGTTGTGACTTGCCTGAGGTCACATAGACTGTGTATATCTGACATGGAATTTGAACCTAGGCCTTCCTAGTTTGGGAGATAGCTCTCTAGCCACTACACCACATTGCCTCAATATCAATTAAACCTCTAAACTTTCAGATCTCGTCACCATTTCATTACTTTAAACCAATTTTACAAAGCAGGAGCCCTTTGGAATTTAAGTATATTTCTTATATCAATAACGCACATCTTTTTATGAAGTCTAAACACTGATTACAATCCTCAACCAAAAATTCATTTCAGTCCTTAATTTAACCTGACAATAAACTAACTACTCTGTGAGAGAATTTCCAAAAGAATCTTCGTCCCTGTAGAAGCTTACAATATAACAAAAAACAGTACTTACAGGCATACTATATACAAGATGAGTAGATTAAATCTATTTAAATAGAAAGTGAATATTTCCACCATAAGGAGGCCAGTACATTCTAAAGATGGAATATATAAGTAATCATTTTCTAAGTTACATTACTTAATACTAGAAAAGTATTTATTGTTAGAATTATTTTTAAAATTATTTTTATTTAAACAGTGATTGAATTCATGTGGTTGGTCTCACACACTAATAATAACAATCTTTATTAGTTTGGCACATAGAACGCACAAAATTTCAAGCAGGAAGGACCTTAAAGATGATCTAGTCCAGGGGTGGGGAACCTGAAGCTTTGAGGTCAGATGTGGCCCTCTAGGTCCTCAAGTGCAGCCCAAACAGTTTGGATTCAGTTAAAGGGCTATACCTGAGGACCTAGAGGGCCACATCAGACCTCAAGGCTGCAGGTTCCCCATCCCTGACTAGTCTAAACCCCTCTTTTTAAAAATGAAAAGACTGAATAAGAAAGGTAAAGAGAATTGCTCAAAGTCACACAGGTGATTTTGTATAAGAGATAATTCAAATCCCTCTTTTATAGTTCCAAATATAGCATCTTCTATATGCATACATTTACGATTAACTTTTAAAAATCAAAATAATTTCATGCAATCAATACATTAAAAAAGCATTTAAACATTTACTATGTGCAAGACCCACCTTGTGCTAATGATTAGGGATATGAAAAAAAGTTTTAAAAAATGGTCTGTGCCTTCAAGGAGCTCATATTCTGATGGGGAAAGACAACATGAAAATAACTAGGTACATACAAGATACATATGTGTGTATATATGTGTATATGTGTGTGTGTGTATAGTATTTGTGTGTATGTTTTTTTCCTTATTATGCTCACTTCATTTTGAATCAGTTCATTTAGGTCTTCCTAGGTTTTTCTGAAACCATCTATGCATGTGTGTTTGTGGAAACCGAGATCACAATTAACATTTTTTACATTATAGTTTTTAAGCTCACAAATGTAGAAAATTATGTAATTATATATAGAAAGCTATATGTATGTAGAGAGACAGAGACAGAGATAGACAGAGACAAAGACAGAGACAGAAACAGAGAGAGACTGTGGGGGAAGTAATCTCAGATCAGAAGGCATGAGCAACTAGGAGGGCCAGGAAAGGATTCCTGGTGGAATATGAGCTGAGACATGGCAAAAGCCATGGAAACCAAGAAGCAGAGGTAAAGAGATAAAGCATTGCAGGCATGAGGGACAGCCATTTCAAAGGCACAGAGACAGGACGAATGACATATACCAGGAATAGCAAGAAAGTCAGTAAAGTTAGACCACAGAGCAAATGAAGAGGAATACATTTTTACTAGAAATATAGAAAGTAGCTATAAATTCCAACCAGATGACTTTATACTTAATACTGGAGACTATGGGCAGCCACTGAAGTTTATTAAGTAGATGGGTGACATGGATTGACCTATGCTTTAGGAAAATCATTTCAGCAGCTTAATAGAGAATATATTAGAATGAAAAAAAAGGCAGGGAGACCAAGTGGAAGACTATTGCAATAGACTGGGAGAGAAGTGATAAGGGTCTGAGCTATGATCACATATGAGTAGAGAGGTGATGCGTACTAGAAATGCTGTGAAAGTAGAGACAACAAAAAGTGGCAAGAGATTGGATATATGGGATAAGTGAAGAGTAAAGGAAAACACCAAGGTTGTGAGTCTGGGTGGCTTGGAGGACAGTAGAGCCCTTATTAGTAACAGGAAAGTTAAGAAGAGGGAGAGGTTTGGGAAGGGAGGTGGGAAGGAGAAGGAGAAAAAGATAATGAGTTGTGTTGGGCATGCTGAATTTGAAACACCTACATGACATCCAGTTCAAGGTGTCCAAAAGGCAACTGGTAACGTAGGACTGCAATTGGAAAAAGGATGAAGATGGATATACCAATCTGAGAATTATCTCTACAGAAATGATCATTGAACCCTAGAAAGCCAATAAGAATACCAAAAGGGATAATATATATGGAAAAAGGAAAGGGGACTCAGGACAAAGCCTAGGAAGACAGCCACAATTAAGGAGAGTGACAATAAATAATTGGCAGAAGAAACAGCAGCAGTAAGACAGCCATGGAGAAATATAACATAATCTGGACATGCAATGTAATAAAGTATATATCACATATAAAAGGTTTTGTGTTAAAATTACATCCTTAAATTTTACTTACCTTTATCAGGACCATGAAATTACATTAAATTCTGTATTTAAATATAAACCATACTAAGAGACCAAAGAATGAACAAGAAGCCATATGCCTTTGGCAAAAGATCTTCCTATGTAGAACCAGAATTCCTGACTACATCATTGCTACTTTCTTATATTGGCGTCTAAGGAGGTAGGTCAGAAAAACTAAGTTATTAAAAAACAAAACACTTGGTAGTATCATGGTAACCTGGTATTCCAAGTAATGTTAGCAAAAAAAAATTTACATTTGTGAAGTTAAAAAAAAACTATAATGCAAAAAATGTTAGTTGTCATCTCAGTTTCCACAAACGTACACAGATGGTTTCAGGAAAATCTAAGAAGATCTATGTGAAATGATATGAAGTGAAGTGAGAAGAACCAGGAGAATAATCTACAGAGTAACAGCAATATCATAAAGATAATTAACCATGAAAGACTTATTACCTGATCAACACAATTACCCACTGCAATTCAGAAAGACTCATAATGAAAAATTATATTCATATTCAGCTTCAGATTGAAAACTGATGGACTCAGTGCAGATTGGAGCATATTTTTCTCTTTTTTGGGGGGGTGTATGACCAATGCAGAAATTTGTTTTGCATGATTTTATATATGTAATGGGTTTCGTACTTCTTGCCTTCTTGATGAGTGGTGGAGGAGAGGGAAGTAGGGGATAATTTTGACCTGGAAATATGCAAAAACTGAATTTTAAAAAACCAAATGCATACATATACTTTGGAGTTGGTTGGGATTTTTTTTTATTAATCTGTGATTCTAGTGGCAACCTTTCTCCTAAGGTATGGTGATAAAAGTAATCCTTGGAGTTTGAGGCTATTTCAAAACTCATCTAGAAGTGAATGTACTTTTGCAGCATTAGGCTAGAACAGGATTTTTTAAGTGTTCTATGAGTCTACAATATAAAATTCCATTCCATTCCATTTAAATTATAATTCTTCTAGGAGATCACATTATAATTTTTAAAAAATTTCCATGCCATAATTTTTAAGTCCATGAAAGGACTCAATTGTTGTCTACATTAGTATAGGCAACAAAATGATGTTCTACATTTTAAATTGTATTTAATTGTTCTATAACATAGGAAAAATTATTTAAAATGTGTGATATTTGATGACCCAAGAGGGGCTAGGTTAATTCTGTAAGAGAAAAGCAAAAAGCAAATACATGAAAACGGGTTCTATTTATTGTACTATTATTTTGAGGAGTTTGATCTGCTGCTCTCAGCAAAGCATCCTTTCAGGCAATTTGGGGATTAAAACACTTAAGGAGTACAACCTGACCTCAGAAATCTTACAATATAGTTGTAGAGACACAGAAACCCCAGAGGAACTTTGAATGGCAATCATTTGCTAGCCAAAGAACATAGGCCTTGATTTAAAAGTGTCAATATATAAAAATCATCAGATCTTAAGAGTTTTTGAGCTGGAAAATAATTCAACAACCATCTATCTAACCCCTCCCTTTAAAAATGAAGAAACTGGAGTTTTGAAACATAATGTGACCTGCCCAAGGTCAAAGATGTAGGAAGTGGCAGAAGGAGAATTAAAAACTATAGCTGGGACTCCCAAAACAATGTTGTTTCCATTATATTAGACAACGAAACATGCCAGGTTATGTAAGATGTGAAATTCTAACATAATTCAGCAAATTCAAGTATTATATTCTACTAAGACAGCAATATAAGGAAAGCAAATTTTTAGCTGAAATAAAGTTGATAATAAATGTGTGAACAGAACTCTGATTCATGAATTTGCTAATTGGTCCATAACACTAGCATATATACATAGAAGTTTAATAACATATGGAGATCTTTTAGTAGCAAAATTATAGATTCAGATATGACTTAAATAATGAAATGAGTTATTCAACACTTAGTTCATAGTCATTTTGTCAAACTGTGACTACACCTGCCAGAATTAGTAAATAAATTAAAATATTACCTTCCATCTATGACTGATCAGAATCAGAAGTTAAATCCATACTTTCTTTAGAGTTCTAATTGCAATTTTCACTAAAAACTACTTAGCTAATATCTTGATATGATGTTTCATCCACATATATTTTTACCACAAAAATTCAATCATATTAAATGAACAAACAAATATATGTATGCATGTATTAAAGGTCTAAAATAAACCAAAAACTTTGTTAAGTACCTGGGAATACAAAATAATTTTATGATCCCTCTCCTCAAAATGTTTGTAATCAGGTTGAAGAGAAAAAAATCCAGATAATCATGATTTTTGGAAAAATAATTTATAATCTTCAACCTCTCATAATTTATCTTTTTTTAATTTCTTAAGTTTTCTATCCTATGCCTTAAGAAATTGTGTCACAATTCATCTTCCCCACCCTAATATATCTGTAGGTCTCATTTTATTTCCTTCCATCAGTTTACTGCTAAAACTTTTATACATGCAGCTCTAAGCTCTATGTGTGTAATGTACATATATATGTACACATGCACACATTCTCACTCAAATAAATTTCTTCCATTTTTCCCAACATTCTTTGAAAAATTCCCCTCTTCTAATTTGTCAAGGAGATTTTTCAATTCAAATCCTTTTTTGTATGTTACAGGACATCTCTGTCTTACCTACAGGCTTGGGAAATAAAACCCCCTGTGTTTTTTTTTCTTTTTAAATTTTTTACTTTTTAAAGTCTTTTTAAAAAGACTGTTACTTCTCAATATATTTCTCATTCCCATCTGCGCCCATACAAATAGAACACTCCACTCTAACTAAGAGATGTAAAACAAATTAACACATTTTCCATGTCTCAAAAATGTGTCATTATTAGTCCATTCAGTACCATTCTGAATTCAAGCCTAGACGCTGCTTTGATTGGTGTTCTGAGGTCTTTTGATGCTGTTTTCCTTTACATATTATGGCTATGATAAAAACAGGTTTAGTAGTTCAACTTACTTCACTCTTCATCAGTTCATAAAAGTCTTCTCATGTTTCTATGAATTCTTCATATTTGCCCTCCTCATAAGACAATAATATCCATTGCTTTCAGATACACAGTTTATCCAACCATTCCCTAATCCATGGACAACTGTTCTCTTTCCAGTTCTTTGCTACTATTACTACAAAAAAATATGATAAGCATATTTTCATATACATGGGACTTGTTTCTCTATTTTTAAACTGCTTCAAGTATAAGCCTAGTAGTGGTTATTATTCATCAAAAAGTAAGTACAGTTTAATGTGACTTTTTTAAACTCTAATTTCAAATTGGGATAATTGACAGTTCCACCAACAGTGTCTTAGTGTGTATTATCTTCCCACATTCCTTATAACATATACCAGTTTCACTCTTTGTCATTTTTGCCATTCTAATGGATGTGAAGTAAAACTGCAGCATTTTAATTTGCCCAGATATTTTTTACAGGAATGGTCATGTAGACACATTTTCCTTAACCTGCACATACGCAGTTAATTTTTTAAACAAAATACAGAACTTTATATTCATCCTTAGAAGACTATCCCCAGAAGAACAAAGCACAGAACTTTATATTTACCCCTAGAAGACTATCCTTAGATGATTTTTAAGGTATCTCCCAACTATAAGATTCTACATTTCTATGAAATAATTATAGTACTAAATTGTATTCATGAATTTATAACCCTAACAGTTTATTAATCACATAGCACGGCCATCTGATCATAAATTCAATTAGAGGAAATATTGTTAGCAATTTTTCCTTTTGTAAAACTGTTTTTCATTCTAGTTTCTAAACTAAACTTTATTCTACCATTTTAGCAAAACATTTCTAAACTTTCTCCACAACCCTATTTGACTACTAAAATATGTCCAATAACAAGTGAAACACAACAGATTGCACAACTATACCTTTTCTCCTTAGCGGCAGCTAGGTGATGCAAGAAGGCAGAGAGGTGACACAGAGAATAGAATGTTGAGCCTGGAGTTAAAACCCAAGTTAAAATCCAGCATCAGACTCTTTGTAGTATGTGGCCTTGGGCAAGTTACTTAAACTCTGTCTCAGTTTTTTCAACTCTAACATAAATAATAAAAACACCTACCTTTCAAGGTTATTGTGAGGATTGTCAGATCATATTTGTAAAGCACTTAGCACACAGTGCCTGGCACACAGTAGGTGGTTTTAAATGCTTGTTTCCTTCCTGTCTGCTTATCTGAGAGGCAAATTCTTCCTTGCTCCTCTGATTTGTTTATGATGTAACATTTTATATCTATGTCATATATCTATTTGGACCTTATGTTGGTATGTGGTATGAGGTGTACTTTCAAACCTAATTTCTTTCAGAATGCTTTCCAATTTTTCTAGCAGTTTTTGTCAAATAGTGACTCCTTCCCTGAATAGCTGGTGTCTTTGGGTTTAGTGAATACTAGTCTACTACATTTGCTTGCTTTGATATACTATATACCTAATCTGTTCCAGTGATCACCCTCTCAAATTTTTAACTTTTTTGATGATTGCAGCATACTTTGAAATATGGTCATGCTATTCCTCCTTCCTTCTCACTTTTTTCAATTATTTTACCTGAGATTTTTGACATTTTATTCATCTCTTTGAATTTCAGTGGGTTTTTTTTTGTTTTTTTTTTTCCTAGCTCTATAAAGTAATCATTTGGCAGTTTGACTGGTACAGCACTGAATAACGAAATTGATTTTTAGAGTATTGTCATTGCTACCACAATAGATGAGGTCCACCAATGAGCAATTAATATTTATCCAATTATTTAAATCTACCTGTATTTCTATAAAGAATGTTTTATAAGCCATTCCCCAATTGATAAGTGGTCAAAGGATATGAACAGACAATTCTCAGATGAAGAAATTAAAGTCATCTATAGTCATATGAAAAAATGCTCTAAATCACTATTAGAGAAATGCAAATCAAAACAACTCTGAGGTACCACATCACACCTATCAGAATGGCCAACATGACAAAACAGGAAAATGATAAATGTTGGAGAAGATGTGGGAAAATTGGAACACTAATGCCTTGTTAGCGGAGTTGTGAAATGATCCAACCATTTTGGAGAGCAATTTGGAACTATGCCCAAAGGGCTATAAAAATGTGCATACCCTTTGACCCAGCAATAGCACTTCTAGGGCTTTATCCTAAAGAGATCATACAAATGGGAAAAGGACCTACATGTACAAAAATATTCATAGCAGCTCTTTTTGTGGTGGCAAAGAATTGGAAATTGAGAGGATGCCCATCAATTGGGGAATGGCTGAGCAAGTTGTGGTGTATGAATGTGATGGAATACTATTGTGCTATAAGAAATGATGAACATGCTGACTTCAGAGAAATCTGGAAAGACTTGCCTGGTCTGATGCTGAGTGAAGTGAGCAGAACCAAGAGAATGTTGTACACAATAACAGCCACGTTATGTGATGGCCAATATTGATAAACTTAAACCTTCCTGGCAATACAAGGATCTAAGACATCTCCAGAGGCCTTGTGATGGAAAATGCTATCCACACCCAAAGAAGGAACCATGGAAGCCAAATTGCTATTTTTTTTCTCTTCTGTTGAGTTTTGTTTCCTCTTTCTGATGGTTCCTTCTATTGGCTTTAATTTCTACTTACAACATCACTAATGTGAAAATATGTTTAATATGAATGTAAATGTATAGCCTATATTAGATTGTGTGCCATCTTGGGGAGGGTGGTGGGGAGGAAGGGGGAGAAAAATTTTAAACTCAAAAGCATGTGGAAGTGATTATTGATAAATCAAAATAAATTAATAAAAAAAAAAATAAAAAAGAATGTTTTATAGTTATATTCATACAGTAGAGTTCTTACATGATTCTTGGAAAGGTAGGCTTCCAAGTATTTTATACATTCTGTAGTTATTTCAAATAGAATTTCTCTTTCTGTTTATTCCAACTGGGTTTTTTTTTTGTTTGTTTGGTTGGTTGTTTGTTTTGTTTTTTGGTGATAAACAGACATGCTGATGGCTATGGATTTATTTTAAACCCTGCGACTTTGCTGAAATTATTGTTTCAAATAATTTTTATTTGATTCCGTATCATCAAATCATCTGAAAAAATGATAATTTTATTGCTTCTCTGCCTAAACTTGTTCCCCGAAGTTCTTTTTCTTATCTTATTGTTATAGCTATTATTTCTAGCACTACATCAAATAGTAGTGATGACACTAGAAAGCCTTACCCTAATTTTATTGGGAAAACCTCTAGTTCACCCCCATTGTATAAATGCTAACTCTTAGTTTTAGGTAGATAATGCTCACCATGTTATGCAAAGTATCATTTGTTTCCTATTCCCTGTTTCCTATCTTTTTTTTTTTTAACAGAAATAGGTGTTGTATTTTGTCAGTGCATGCTACAACATAGCTTGTTGACTTGACATGATTTTGGTTGTTCTTGTTATAAATATGATCCATTATGTTTATATTTTCCTAATGCTGAACCAACATTGCATTTCTGATATAAATTTAAGTTGGTCACAGTTTTCATATAATCTTCTTAAAAATATTGCTAAAGCATTTTTACTAATATTATATTTTAAATTTTTGATTCAATACTGTGTCATGTACTCCTTTTTGTAGGCTGGTGAAGTCCATGGATGCTTTTAAATGATTATTTTAGAAGGAAAAAATCCTAGAATTACAAAAGAAATTAATTATATTGAAATGTTTTATCAAAATATTTTAAATAAGCTCGTGGACCCCAGGTTAAAAAATCTCTGGTGTGTAGGTTTCCTTTCTCCATTTCACCTCCCCCCAGTATAAGCATAAAAGATATATTTGTATCAGAAAATGAATTTGGTAGTATCTTTTCTTTTTTTTATTTTTGAAAATAGTATTGAATAGTATTGAAAATGCAGTATTGGAATTGTTATGTGAATATTTATTAAAGTTTATTTGTGAAGCCAGCTGCTGCCTTCTCTTGATATTGAGTGTTGTGTACTTCAAGAATCTCACAAACAGCTCAAACCAAGGACTTTCAAACTTTCAGTGTGCCCTAAGTGGTCTAATGTATGGCAAAGTCTGATCAATGCCCTTTTAGTCTAAGCTTCTCAAGTTTCCAAATGTGGTAAGAAAGTAAGAAAGTAAGAAAGTAGCAGAACCTCCAGAATCACTGTGCTGGTTAATCAGCAGAAACTTTAGCATAGGTTGTGCTCAAGGGTTAGAGTCATACCGCTATTGCTCACTTTTTTACCTACTCTTTTCTCTTTTCACAGCATCAAGCCAGGTCAGCTACCACTCCTTGACATTGTACACAGCCACAGGTCTGACCTGTGACTCCAATTCTTACTGAAAGTCCCCTACACACAGTGTGCAGTCCACACTGCATCCATGACCCAGCTACAGGGTCTGCGGGACACAACTGGTATTTATAAAATAATACTTTATGTTCCCCCAATTATATGTTAAAATAATTTTTAACATTTGGTTTTTTAAAAGTTTTGAATTTCAATTCTATTCCTCCCTCCCTCTCTCTTGCCCTTTCCTCTTCCCTGAGATGGTAAGCAGTCCAACATGGGTTATATATGTACAATCATGTAAAACATTTCTATATTAGTCATTTTGTACAGGAAGGAAGGAAAGGAGGAAGGAAAAATAGTATGCTTCAATTTGTATTCATACATTATCAGTTCTTTCTCTGGAGGTGGATAGCATGTTTTATTATGAGTCCTTTGGGATTGTCTTAGATTATTGGATTTCTGGAATAGCTATAAATCATTCAGTTTTTCACTGTGCAATATTGCTGTTACTATGATAATGTTCTCCTGGTTCTATTCACTTCACTCAGCATCAGTTCATGTAAGTCTTTCCAGGTTTTTCTGAAGTCTGCCTGCTCACCATTTCTTATAGCACAATAATATTCTATCACAATCATATACCGCAACTTGTTCAGCCATTCCCCAATTGAAGGGCATCCCCTCGATTTCCAATTCATAGCCATCACAAAAAGAGCTGACATAAATATTTTTTTTTACAAATAGGTCCTTTTCCTTTTTTTAAATCTCTTTGGGATATAGCAGTGGTATTGCTGGATCAAAGCATGTACACAGTTTTATAGCCCTTTGGATATAGTTCCAAATTGCTCTTCAGAATGGTTGGATTAGCTAACAAATCCACCAACAGTGCATTAGTATTCCAGTTTTTCCTCATCCCCTCCAAAATGTGTTTTCCTTTTTTGTCTTATTAGCTAATCTGATAGTTGTGAATTGGTACCTCAGAGTTGTTTTAATTTGCATTTCTCTAATTAATAGTAATTAGAGCATTTTTCATAACTATAGATAGCTTTGATTTCTTTGTCTGAAAACTGGCTGTTCATATCTTTTGATCATTCATCAATTGGGAAATGACTTTATTTTTATAAATTTGACTCAGTTCACTAAATATCTGAGAAATGAGGCCTTTATCAGAGATACTGGCTGCAAAAATTGAGAGATAAAACCATTGACTGGTTTTTCTTACTCCCTACAAAGTATGAAGCATCAAACTCCATCCCTGCATCTGCTACTTATTTTCACTCTGGCACAGAGCTATAGGTTGCATTGCTTCTTCCTACTCTGCCATCTTTGCAGGTGTCCCAGAGGTTGAGACTTAAACATCACAATGTGAAACTGATTGCAGGACTGCTGAATTGGCATTTCACATGTCACCTTGGTCCTGCACTGGCCAAGCAATTCTCTCCAGGTCCGTGTCTTCTGCCAAACCACAGAGGATTAGGATCATCCTCCTGCTTATGGTCTTCATCTCCAATGCAGAAACTCCTGCTGCAAGTCAATTCTGACTGAGGAAACTAGGATCTTCAACTTCTCAAACTCAAGAGGCTGCTTCCAAGGCTAGAAGTATCTATCTCAGTATCACCGTTTGGTTATTTGTGCTCAGGAAAGAAATAAAAAGCAATGAAGATGTATGGGTCCCTAGGCTAAAATTCAGCTCTCCTTGCTGAGCCCTGACTTTAGCAGCCATATGCCCACAGCTACCATGTTGCTGTATTGGAAGAAAAGGTGCCACCCCTGCCCTTCTCACTCACAGGAAATCTAGCAAAGTTCTTGCCACACAAAATAGTCAAAGGAAAGGACAGAACAAGAAGTTGTCAATATTTTTTAACTGAAACTGCACCCTACCCTTTTACTACTATCATGGAGGACCAAGAGAAAATACAGGGTTTTCTGTATCATAACAAAGCACCAAATCCTTTCAGCATTAAGCCACATTTCCATGAAGTGGCTAGAGTTCAAGTTCAGCACTCCATGGGGTGTTCCCTAAGTGGAGCACACAGGAATAGGTGGTGTTGTTTACCACTTCATTTCACAAGGATTAAAAAAAAAGGCTCACAAGAGAACAATTTCATTTTACATTCTCATTTCCAAGGTTCCAATGAGTCTTGTAAAGAATTTCTGCCTCAGTTGAAAGGGAAGTAAAATATTTGGTTCTCTTAGGCAGTGGGTGGATTCACTAACAGTCTGGGTCCTTTTGAGAATATATAGTTCAATTCCAGTTGGAGGAGTAGGTTTAATTCACATTATCACATAATATAAGGTTTAAAGCAGATAACCTCTATGCAGGGGAGAGGGAGAGGGAGAGAGGGAGAGAGAGAGAGAGAATATTTGTGTGCACATGCAGCCCTAGTTTCCCCCTGAGCTACAATCCAACTGTCTATTAGACATTTCAAACTGGACATCCCATCACATGAGCATCTCAAACTCAACATGTCAAAAACTGAACTCATTACTTTCTCCCCCACATCCCAAACCTTCCCTCTTCTAAAATTCCCTATTTCTGTTCTCATCCCATCTCAAAGCATTGCCATTTCTTCTCATTTCTTTCTCCACAACATCTGTTGTACCCAACCCCTACCATCCACTCCTTCCACTGCTACAAGAACTATATCTCGGACCCTTATCACCTTTGACCTAAATTACTGAAACAGCCTCCTGACTGGCCTCCTTGCTTCAAGTCTTTTGATGCTCTAATCCACATTATATACTACTAATTTTCCTTAAGCACAGACTTGACCATGTGATTCCCCAATCAATTAACTCCGGTGGCTCTCTACTGTCTCTAGGTTAAAATATAAGTTCTTCCATTTAGCTTTTAAAGTCCTTCACGACAACATTCCAAACTATCTTTCTTGGTAAACTGGCCATTACTTCCATTCCAAGCACACTCCAGTCAAAATGGTCTTCGCTCTCTTATTTACACAAGACTCCCCACCCCTCTCTTGGTGTTCCTGCACCAGCCATCCCATTCATGTGGTATGCACTTCTTCCTTACCTCTATCTCATAGAGCCTCTCTGTTTAAGAGGATCTTTAAGATGAAGTTCAAGTACCATCTACATGAAGTCTTTCCTAATCCCTTGAATGCTATTATTCTCCCTTCCCAAGCTGCCTGATATGCATTTGTATGTATTTACTTTATCTTTATGCTCTGTATACTTATGTATTTATTTGTTGTCTCTCCCACTAAAATGTGAACTCCTAGCAAGTAAAGAAGCTTCATTCTTTGTATAGGAATACCCAGCACGTGGCACATAGTGGGTGTTTACTAAATGCTAGTTGACTAATTGATAACATAGCTAAATAGAATGTAAAAAAGAAGTTTCATTATTTTCAGTATTCAAATTTTATTTCAGTGAAAATTCCTCCATGGTTTTAAAAGCACTTTGAAATCCTTTATGATCATGAAATCACACAATTTAGAGGTAGAAGAGATCTCAGAGATTATTTAGTCTAAGTAAATATGTCATTGATGGGAAGTGCTGGGGGGGTGGAATCTACTCAGAAGTCAATAGCACATTCCTTTTAACTAATGAATCGAAACTCACATTCCCACACCACTATTCCTAAACAGGAATTTAGCCTCTAACACTAAAACTAAATTCATATCCCTTTCTGGCATGCCTATATCCAACACCATCTGTCAGTGGCCTTATGCCTATTTATATGATAGTAAGCCACTTTTAACTGGCCATCAAAACCCCAAAATAAAAGGAATTTTTAAAAAATAGTATATAAAAGTGGTGAATTTCCTCTGCTACTTCATCTTTTGAAGATACAGCAAACACATTTTAAAATAAAACCCCAACACTTTACTTACAAATTATGACCATTAATTGGAGGGGGGAGGTCTTTGAGGAGGTCAAACTAATGCCTTTATCATTGTGGAAATGCTTTTCAGCCAAAGGAGGTGAGCAATTTAAAGGCTTGAGAGAGCTGCCCAGGATACTACTCCTTTTTTTGCCTTTTTTAGTGAGGCAATCAGGGTTAAATGACTTGCCCAGGGTCACACAGCTAGTACGTGTCAAGTGTCTAAGTTTGGATTTGAACTCAGGTCCTTTTGACTCCAAGGCCAGAGTTCTATCTACTGAGCCACCTAGCTGCCCCTACCCAGGATACTATTAAGTGGCTTGCCCATGGTCACAAATTAGTAGTTATCAGGGCAAGATCTGAATTCCAGTCTTTCAGACTTCTAGGTCAGCCTTCTATCCGTTACAACACAAAACTCTTTTTTTTATTCATAGAAATGACAAACACACAACATTAAGGGGAAAAATAAGCAAATATTTATTGAGAACGGTAGGTGGTATGTGCTGAGGAAAATATGCAGTTTAAATTATACAAATCATGGTCCTAAGGGATAGTAGGGGGTAGTGACATACAGAATTAAAATATAAAGTAACACATAAAATATATTAGAGGTGCAAAAAGACAAAAAAAAAATCCTTTAAATAACACTGTGGAAGGTCTGGGAGAAAAATGGAATTACCAACTGGGGTGACCAGAAATACTTGATCAATCAATGTGCTTTTATTAAGTAACTACTATCTGCCATACACTGGACTAAGCACAGAAAGACAAAAAGGCAGGGGAGGGAAGAGTAAAGCATGGGGAGAAGAGAACGACTTGCCCTCAAAAGTTTATATTCTATTAGGAAGAAATAACATGTACACATATAAGTAAATACTGAGATAAATGCAAGGTAATTTCAGGAGGGAGGTATTAGTATATCAGAGAATCAAGAAAAGGTTCATGAAAGAAGCAGCACTTGGATCTGAGGACTTAAGGAAGCTATGGTTTTCTAAGAGGTAAAGGTGAGAAAAGAGGAGTCCGTGCCAGGAATGGGGCACAGACTATACAAATATACAAATGTAAGAGATGGAATTTCATGCACAAGAAACAATAAGGAAGCCAGTTTGGCTGGAACACAGAGTACATCAATGGGAATAATGTGGGATAAGTCCAAAAAAAAAAAAAGCAACTCTAAGCAGATTTGAGGGCAACTAGGTGATGCAGTGGATAGAGTGGCAAGCCTGGAAGTCAGAAAGACCTGAGTTCAAATCCGGCCTCAGAGACTTACTTGCCATGTTACCCTGGACAAGTCATTTAATCCTATTTGCCTCAGTTTCCTCATCTGTAAAATGAGCTGGAGAAGGAAATGGCAAACCACTTTATCTTTACCAAGAAAACCTCAAATGGAGTCATGAAGAGTCAGAGGACTGAAACAATTAAGCAGCAGCAGCCACATCATAAAGGGATTTAAAATGCCAGAGGTACTTCATGAAAGAAATGGCATTTGAGTTTGGTTTCAAAGAATGCATAAGAATTCAATAAATAAAGCAGGGCAGACAAGCCATACCAGGTATGAGAAACCATGTAAGTAAAGGTGTAGAGATGGGTGAAGCATCAAATAAAGTCCATATTCCACAACTATTTTATAATCTGCTCAAGTTTGGATTCTGCCTTTGAAAAACATACATTTAAATTTTCTCAAATTAAATTCAGAGCATCTGAGGCCAGCCACATAACACATAATAAAAATAAGAGATTTAAAACAAAGAACTGAGGGGGAAGGCCAGTCATTCCAAGTGGCTTTACCTAGAGAATTTTCCCCATTTGCTTTTCCCCCTCCTTTTATAGGGGAAACCTATGAAGACCAAAAAAGGATCTGAAATAGGAGACCAAAAAGAATTTCAATCTTGGGGTGGGTTGCCTCTAAGGTGTTACTAAAGGGTACAATGTAGCAATTGCAAATTAAGAAGAGATTTATAAGGACTTTATAAACCTAAGTCAGAAAGATGCTATAAACAGAGATATTGCACTCAATGAATAGTGAATGCAGGAGTTAGAAGACTTAGAGCTTGCAGGAACTACCTAGCTGGATAGCTGCACTATGTTTTTAGGCTTTGGCCCCTAGAATGAGGATTCTGCTTCTGAAGAAAATAAGCCCATCATGACCACAGGTTTGAGGACTGACAGACTTTCCTTATAGGAAAGAAAAACAACTAATTTTCTCTGGTCCAATGACTGGGTGCATGGCAGCCCCACCTATCTAAAACAGTTTTACTTAAATTTCTTCATTCTCAGGTAAAAATATTGCAAAGCCTACTCTTGTAAGATATAATACCACAGTCACAGACTCAAGTTAAAGCCAGAAGTTGAAAGCAGAGAAAAGTTCCCCAAACACTTGCCCAGCACAGCACCATCAAACAGTAGCCACATGAGACTATCCAGGATATTTTTTTCTGTGACTGCAAATCACACAAAACAAACAAGAAGCAGGCCCAACAGGAACAACTCAATGAAACTTACAAGAAACTGCTGGTGGCCCTAATGTACTAGAAGTATCAACTGTCCTTCTATAAGTGTACCTTGACCACACATGTACATCCCTCTACATGTGTATTCCAGCCATATGTTCCCTCTTATGCACCTCTCTACATCTGTACTCTGGCCCAACGTGATCCATATGTATATATCCTTCTATCCATGTGCTCTAGCTCTACATTTCCTATGTGTGTGATACACTTTTTTCTTAGGTATGCCTATTCTTCCCAATGATGGTATTTGTGGGGAGCAGGACCCATTTTTATGCAGAAACATTCTATTAATATTTTTCTTATTAGCTGTGAATTGTGCCATTGAGCTACCTACTAACAAAAAATAACAGGGGTAAACTGCTTTACAAAGTTAAAAGAATGACTTCCAATTTGGTAGGTTACAATGAGCCCACTAGAAACAGAATTGTATTTGCCTAAATACAAAGTATCAAAGAGAAATGGTCAGAAATCTTGTAGGACACTCACTCACTGTTACATGGTAGTTTGCTGTTAGGGACAACATACACAAAAGATAATAATTTTGCCGAAGGCCATTTTAATGTTATTATTTGAGTATCTACACTGTAACATAATAAAAATTACTCTAATAATGCATGTAGTTATTTTGTGATATGTATTGTTATAAGTTATTACAGAATATTTAATATAAAGGTCTTATTAAAACTATCTTTATTTAAGTGGAATACTTTAAGTCCTATGTTGTGCTTTATATGGAGAATACATAGTAACATATACTTCCATATACACATGCTAATTTTAAAGAAACCTAATAGAAGACAAATACACTAACAATACCAGCTTTATATTTTGCATTATTACCATAATCAAACCACTAATTTATTTGGTTTTTGTATCACGTAACTAACCAGTTACAAAGAATTTGTATTGCATAAATTCCAACAAAGTCATTCATTTTAACCTTCATAATTTAGGGAAACTAGTTTTTACTTTCAGCTGTTTAATGTCAATTTTTTTAATGTAAAATAGTCAAATAAAAACAGGGTAAGCCTCCAATAGCTAATAACTAAATCTTTCTCCCTCTTTCCTCCACCTTGAGTAGACTAATTTATCATGAGAGGTATCAATATAACATAACTAGCAAACAGAAATTGAACTGGATATTCCTGTTAGCTGTTTGCAGAAGTACTTTTGTAATCAGCTCCACAGGGCTCCTGACACTCCCTCATCTCATCCCCAGCACTAGGGGGTAGGGGAGAGGTAGGGGGCAGACATGATGGACACAATATGACAACAGCAACATGACAAGAAGTTCTCATTCTGTACTGCAGGATTTCATTTTTGCAAGGAGGTGGCATGTAGCATTGGGGCAAATGGAGATCAGAGAAAAGCATATAAATGGGGATCAGAGCCAAGATGGCGGAGTGAAAGCAGTGACTTGCTTGAGGTCTCCCCTAAACCCCTCCACATACCTGTTTAAAAAATGGCTATAAACAAATTCTAGAGCAGCAGAACCCACAAAAAGACAAACTGAAACAAATTTCCAGCCCAAGACAACCTGAATGGGTGATTAGAAAGGTCTATAGTGCCTGGCTGGGAAGGAATGCAGTTTGGTGTGGGCATGCAGGCAAAATAGGCCTCAGAGAACCTGGAACAGGCCTCAGAGGACTGAATTGTGGGTAGCTGTGGTGGTTTCCAGACTTCTCAACTCACAAACACCAAAGTCAACTTAGAAGGTCAGTATGAAAAAAAGTCTGTGACTGCGGTGAGAGAGAAGAGCAGTCCCAGCCCCAGGGTAGTGGCTGCTTCCAGAGCTTCTGACCCACAGACTGAGGGGAAATTGAGTGTCTGATCAGAAGGGGATTGCAGGGATCTTTTACTGGTACTGAGGCAGGATTCCCTTGCTTTGCCTGTGCTTGGATCTGGGTCACAGTTCTGGGTGGCGATCCTGGGGTGAGGAGGAGCACTGGCATGGTAGAGCTTGTAGTGGCAGTGGAAAGAGAATCCTCATCACAGTTCCAAGACAGAAAAGAGTGCTTATGGTCACTCATACACCAGAGCAGAGGCCAAGAAAGAAGTAAACACCTTGTCCTTGATCATACCGCCTTGGGAGAACTGAAAACTTACAGGTCCCTAGAAGTATCTCTGAAAACAGCTGCACAAAACCCCCAAAGCTTGGGACAGTACATTATCCACATTGGAAGCAGACCCATACCTTAACATAGAGTTTATAACTCAAGTAATTGGCTGGGATCATGAGCAAATAAAAGCTCAAAAAAAGCCAGACCATGGAATCTTTCTTTGGTAACAAAGAAAATCAAAACAAACAACCAAAAGAAGACAACAAAGTCAAAGCTCCTACATCCAAAGCCTCCAAGAAAAATATGAATCAGTCCCAGGCCATGGAAGACCTCAAAAAGGATTCTGAGAAGCAAGTAAGAGAAGTAGGGGGAAAACCTGGGAACAGAAATGAGAGTGATGCAAGAAAATCATGAAAAACAAGTCAACAGCTTGCAAAAGGAGATCCAAAAAAATACTGAAGAAAATAACACCTTAAAAAATAGCCTAACCCAAATGGCAAAAGAGGTCCAAAAAGACAATGAGGAGAAGAATGCCCTACAAAGCAGAATTGGCCAAATGGAAAGGGAATTCCAAAAGCTCACTGAAGAAAATACTTCCTTAAAAATTAGAATGGAGCAATTGGAAGCTAGTGACTCTATGAGAAATCAAGACATTGTAAAACAAAACCAAAAGAATGAAAAAATAGAAGACAATGTGAAATATCTCACTGGAAAAACAACTGACCTGGAAAATAGATCCAGGAGAGAGAATTTAAAAAATATTGGACTATCTGAAAGTCATGATCAAAAAAAAAAGCCTAGACATCATCTTTCAAGAAATTATCAAGGAAAACTGCCCTGATATTCTAGAACCAGAGGATAAAATAGAAATGAAAAGAATTCACCAATCACCTCCTGAAAGAGATCCCCAAAGGAAAGCTCCTAGGAATATTATAGCCAAATTCCAGAGTTCCCAGGTCAAGGAGAAAATATTGCAAGCAGCCAGAAAGAAACAGTTCAAGTATTATGGAAACACAATCAGGATAACACAGGATTTAGTAGCTTCTACATTAAGGAACCGGAGGGCTTGGAATATGATATTCCGGAGAGCAAAGGAGGTAGGATTACAGACAAGAATCACCTACCCAGCAAAACTAAGTATAATCCTTCAGGGAAAAGAATGGACATTCAGAGAAATAGAGGACTTTCAAGTATTCTTGATGAAAAGACCAAAGCTGAATAGAAAATTTGACTTTCAAATACAAGACTCAAGAGAAACATGGAGAGGTAAACAGGAAGAGAAATCATAAGGGACTTATTAAGGTTGAGCTGTTTACATCCCTACATGGAAAGATGATATTTGTAACTCATGAGACCTTTGTCAGTATTAGAGTAGTTGGAGGGAAAAAATTGTATGTATATATGTGTATATATATATATAGATAGATAGAGAGATAGAGGGCACAGGGTGATATCTGGGGAATAAAATTAAAAGGTGAGAGAGGATTATACTGGGAGAAGGAGAAAGGAAGAGGTAGAATGGGGTAAATTATCACACGTAAAACAGACAAGAAAAGGCTTTTACAGTGGAGGGGAAGGGGGGAAGGTGAGAGGGAATGAATGAATCTTATTCTCATCAGATTTGGCTTAAGGAGGGAATAACATACACACTCAATTGGGTATGGAAATCTATCATACCCTACAGGAAAATAGGGGTGGGGTGAGAGCGCAGGGGGATGATAGAGGGGAGGGCAGATTGGGGGAGGGGGTAATCAGAAGTAAACACTTCTAAGGAGGGACAGGGTCAAAGGAGAGAATAGAATAAATGGGGGGTGGGATAGGATGAAGGGAAATATAGTTAGTTTTTTACACCATGACTACTATGGAAGTATTCTGCATGACTACACATGTATAACCTGTATCAAGTTGCTTACTTCTCAATGAGGGTAGGTGGGGAAGGAGAAAGGGAGGAAATTTGGAACCCAAAGTTTTAAAAACAAATGTTAAAAAAACATTTTTCACATGTAACTGGGAAATAAGATATACAGGCAATGGGGTATAGAAATCTATCCTGCCCTACAGAAAAATAGAAGGGGAAGGGGAGAAGAGAAGGGGGGACAGAGATAGAAGGGGGGGCAGATGAGGGGAAGGAGTACTCAGAATGCATGCCATTTTGGGGTGGAGGAAGGGATGAGATGGGGAGAAAATTTCGAACTCAAAATATTGTAGAAGTGAATGTTGAAAACAAAAAATAAACAAATAAATTTTAAAAAAGAAAAGCATATAAATGAAGACAGAATGTTGTTCTTGAAACATAAAAATCTTACGGATTCATAACTAAACGTATAGATGAATGCACAGCAAGAATTGAAATAGGATTGCATTATCAGATCCCATATTCAGGGCAATTCACCTTCCCCCAGTGGCCCTCACTCCCCTACAAAGTCATGAACTTTAAACCCAGGTGAAGCTAAGGAAACTTTCCAAATCATTATGTCTCAAGTGTCAGAATGAAGTTTCTTAACCCAAGAACAGGTTCTCTGTATGAACTGTGACCCGGCAGGGCCCAAACACAAACTAGATGATGAATCTTTTCTCCTTGACTTAAGTCTAGTCAGAGAAAGGAAGGACAAAGAATATAGAGCCTTTGTTATAATCACTCTTAAACACTCAAAAGATTTGTATCTTATAAATAACACTTATTTATGTCATTGAATTTATCAGTACCAGTGTGTTGCTACTAGATAGGAATAAGCTAACTCCCAAAGATCATTCCTTATCACGATCTTAGTAACATCTTAGATGAAGGTCCGAACATAGTAAGAATTGTGTTTAAATTACAATTTTAAAAATAAAAATTTTGTGGAAATAATATAGCTGTACACACAAATGGAACCTGCAATGTAGAGACATGGCAGTACCTATTAGCAGCTTCTCTTGGAAGTTCTTAAAATTATTATGACAGTCAGATACTAGTCTCAGACTTGTGAATCTCTGTGGGTTTTATTTTGTTTTGTGTTTAAATTATGGATGTATTTAAAATAAGACCAGTAGTTCTACTTTTATTCTTTTTTGGCTCTCTTGACTCACAGATATACTTTTCATTAATATTCAAGTAGGCTAGTTTCTCCTTTACTACCCTAGCAGAGTTCATCATATATGCTGTACTACCATCACCCCCCTTAACTGCCAGTGGAAGACATCATAGTATCTCAGGCAAATTTGAGAGAAGAGGGAAATATCCCAAGTTCTCAGGAACTGATGTATTGTATTTGATTTTGTCCGTTAAATGCATAAAATGTAGAAACAAGTTCTAAAACATGTGACTTATAATTTTTCCTCAAAGCCTCACTGCAAACTCATTCTACAATAAGATAAAAGTAATCACTATTTCTAATTGACAGCAAAACTGGAATCTCACAAGCAGAAGAGAACACACAAACTACAAGGCTTGGCTGATTTTAAAATTATGTACAAACAGAAGAAGGAACATCTAGATCAAAAGGAGAAAGGACTATGCCTTTGTGATAAGCCAAGGGAAAACCCTACAGAGCGTCACCATACAGCAGTGTTTTCTTTTGTGTTCAAAGATGATTAAAATCTTCAATAAAAATTGTTCGTAAGAAAGTACTCTTGTAGTCTGAGCAAACCAGATCCCTAGATGATCAGGGCAAGGATAATATATTCCCCAATCATAAGACAGAGTTAGAAGGGACCTCAAAAGTTATTGAGTATCTACTCAGATACAATCTACAACATTCCCCATAACTAGTCATCTAACCTCTACTTAAAAGCCTCCATGATATGGTACTCACCACCCATTAAGGCATCCTAATCCATGCAATTGGAAGGAAGTTCTTCCTTGTGTTGAGCCAATATTTCCCTCTCTATAACTTCCACCCACTGCTCCTGGTTCTGTTACTGGTGCCAAGTTATCATGGAATGGTGAAAGAGCACTGGTCTTTCAGGCAGAATACCCAAGTTCAAGTCATGGCCCTGATGTTTACTAGCTATTGAATCCTGGACAAGTCTTTTAACATCTCTGTGCCTCATTCTTCTCACTTATAAAATGAAGTTATTAATTTATTACTTAACTCAGGGGACTAATGTAAGGAAAGTGTTCTATAAACATTAAACTACTATATTATGGTGAGTTGTTATAATTAGTGTTATCTTTAGATTTAGTCAGTTTGAGACAGGTGATTAAAACATTGATGACAGATAGAAACTCTAATCATTTTCTTATTTATCTTGAATTTCAATTTTCTGTTTGTCATTTTTGTTCCATATATAATTCAAGCCTGAAAATCAATATCCTTCATAAATAACATAAGTTCAAAATAGGAACTGGGTTCTGCCTTCTCCCCATAATCTACTATAGTGTCTCACGCCATTGTTTTGGAAAAGTTGAAGGAATTGATACTAGAGTTCGATGAATTTGTAACAAATGAATAGTCTAAATGACTACAAGGCAGTGAAGTCAACTAACGTTTCAACATTGAAGAAAGTTTCCGGTGCAAGGCTTCAGGACTCTGCACCATTTAATATGGATCAATGACTTATGTAAAGGCATGGATGATGTAATGCTTCTCAAACGTGTCAATGGCTTAAGACTAAAGTGATAGATGACAGGTTGTATGACAGAAAGATAATCCAAAATGTGCTATATTAAGATGAAAATAATATTAATAGGGATAATACAAAATCTTACACAGGAAACTCCCAAAGTTTAACTATATCAAAAAGATGGTTAGATAGTGTTTGTCAGACAACCAGGCCATGATGCTTTAACCCCAAATGATAAAATCACTATAAGCCATTTCATAGCAATTACCTAATAATATGCTCTTAAACTTCTATAAAAGTGGAAGAATATCATCGAGTAGGGGGATAACAGTCCTATTGTACTCTTCTCTAGTCATCCCACATCTGGAAAATTATGCTTAATTCTTGGCAACATATAATGTAGGAGAAATAGATACAATGCCTATATCCAGAAATTCTAAAATTCTGGACTTTCAGGGAATAGCCTAGTATTCCAAGACACCAAATCAAACACCGAAGAATAAAGGCACTGAACACTAGACTTGACACAGATCTGAGTCCATGCTCCATATACGGTATACCTTTTTGGTGTCTCATCTCCTGCCATTCTGGGAAATAATTCCTGAACCAGTGCCATGTGTCAGTTCAGATCAGTCCTTGGAGAGCAAGACCTCTAACCTAAACTCTGCCACACTAAGCTTGACTCCCCAGTACTTGGGAGAGTAAACACTCTAAATGCTATGAGAGGTAAAGGTCAACAAAGTGTTACTTGGGTTAGCAAATTTCTACCTCGGTTCTCCTCCAATCCCAGTTTTTCAGTCTCTATTTTGTAGGGGGAAAACACCCTCCCCTTTCTTACCTTCTCCTTGTATACCTGTCCCTATCCAACTCAGTTCTACAACTCCCTGTTTTTTTCCCTCTGCCCTCCCTTTCCTCTGTGTCCTCTGGAAACCCAAATAAATCATTAACAAATTCAACATCTTTTCACATTCAATTCATCTTCTTGGGTTTACAGAAACTGAGCTACCTCCATAATACACTGCATCACTGTCCACCCTAACCAATGCTGATTGGTAGCCAGTCTTTCTCAAACACAATACCTGGCCTCATACTTGGAGACTTCAACATATAACATGGCTTTCTTTTCTAAATTTGATTTTTTTCAATTAACTGTCATTTATTTTCTCTCCTTCCTACCACCCTAGAGAAGAAAAAAAAATACAAAAACTTCGTAAGAAATATATAAAATCATGCAAAACAAATTTGCATATGGGCAGCTATGTGGCATCATGAATAGAATATCCTGGAGCCCCGGAGCCAAGAAGACCTGAGTTCAAATCAGACCCGAGGCACTAGCTATGTGACCTTGGACAAGTCACTTAACCCTGATTGCCTCCAAAAGCAAAAATAAACAAGAACAAATCTGCATATTGGCCATAATCAAAAATGTATTTCTCATTCTGTATATTTAGTCTGTCACCTCCCTTTCATGAAATGAGTAGCATTCTTCATCATTAGTCCTCTGAAATCATGGTGAATCATTATATTGAGAAGAGTTCTTAAGATTTTTGAATTTTTTTACAATGTTATTAATTTTTAAATTATTCTCCTGGTTCTGTTCACTTTACTCTGCATCCATTTATACAAATCTTCCCATGTTTCTGTGAAGTCTTTCCTTTCATCATTTCTTACAGCACAACAGTCAAGTCATTGACTTGGATTATCTCCAATTCTATTCTGCGTATGTATTATTTTACCCAATTGTTTACATGTTGTCCCTCCATCATACTGTGAGCTTCTTAAGAGCAAAGGACTATCTTTTACCTTTCTTTGTATCCCTAGCATAGTGCCTGGAACATAGTAAGCCCTTTATAAAGCTTTTTGACTTGCCTTGTTGACTTGGGATATAGGCCTAGTAGTCGTACTACTGAGTCAAAGGATGTGCATGGTTTTGTCTTTGGTTCTAAATTGCTTTTCAAAATGGCTTAACCAACTCACAGTTTCACCAAGAGTGCATCAGTGAGCCTATTTTTCTTCAGCCTCTGCAATATTTGTCATTTTCTTTTTATGAACTTTGTGTATCTGATGGTTAGGAGGTACAACTTTAGAGTTCCTTTCTCTTACTATTACTGATTTGAGGCATCTTTCATACGGCTATAGATATCTTGTATTTTTTCCCTTGAGAATTTGCTTGTTGATAACCTCTGATGGATCTTATTCTAATAAATTTGAATAAGTTCCTTGTATAGCTTGGAAATGATAATTTTATCAGAGAAACTCACTACAAAGACTCTTCCCAGTTAATTGTTTTCCTTCTAATCTTAGCTGCATTTGGACTTACAGCATAGATTTCTAAAGACCTTTTTGTCTTCACGTGTTAAAATTATGTAAGTATCTCATACTAATAACTTGGTGTCCACTTCTATACAGAAATAACAATTATCAAGGAGAACAATGATGATGTCAGTGGCAAGATGGGCTGAAATAATTTTGGAGAAAGTGGGAGGACAGGAATAGCCAAGCATATCTAAGCATAAAACACACTAGACCAATTCTCTCCTGCTCAAGAAGTTTTAGTGGCTTCCTACTGATCTAGGATAAAACATAAAATCATCTGAATGGCATTTAAAACCCTTCACAGTCTGGCTGCAGCCTATTTTTTTCAGACTGATTCCACATTACTCCCATTCATGCATAACATGCAGCCCACATAACCAGCTTGATATTTCTTACATGTAATAGTCTATCTCCTACCTTTGTGCCTGTGTATAGGCCATCATTCTTGCCTAGAATGCTTTCCTTCTTCATCCTGGCCTCTTAGCATCCTTAGCTCCTTTCAAGGTTCAGCTCAAGTGCCACCTCCTTTTGTTTTTGTACATAGCTTATATTTAGTTATCTGTGAACATGTTGTATTTCCCCCGTAGAATGTAAGATCCTTGAGGGTAGGGATTCTGTCACCTTTGTCACTGAATCTCCAGTGTCTAAAGCAAAGTACCTGGCTTTTTTATTAAATGATTACAACAAACTGAGAAACCTCTTTGTCAAATTCAGCCTCCTCTTATGAGCTGTAACAACAAAGCTTAAAAAGTCATTGGACCTCATTTCTCACTATCTCACCTGAGATTTTGTCTATCCTAAATTTTGTTTATCCTACAGCATGGCTGAAGCAACTTGTGGAGTACAGCATGGTACAGTAGTACAAAGAATGATGAGTTTGGAGTCACAGGAACTGGTTTTACCTGTGCCACTTGTAACCTATGTCACCCAGAGATAGCTTTCCATTCTGGATTCTAGTTTTCTCATTTGCAAATTGAAGAGAATCAAGGTGTCTTGTAGCCATAAATTCTATGATCCTAATTGCTTTGTACAGATTAGTAGATTTTACATAAGAGGACTGCTAAGGGAGCATATAATCATAGTTAGAGAAAATGACAACTGTAATATATATTTTAATAGAATCTGATAATTTAAAGTAAAAATACCTTCTGCTATGTCCCTACAATGACATCATACTTTGGGCCTTGCTGAACAAAAAACAAGTAGATCTGAAAGAAGACTTTATAATGTCTGTGGATTGCTTCAGATCTGCTCCATCAAGATCCAAGTTTCTTTTTCATTAAGTATTCTAATGAAATAAGATCATGTATTTTGAAAAAGTATATGACATGAAAATACTGTGGGGATAAAATAGATGTATAAATATGGAAAGAAAACATTTTCATGTGAGTCAGTGATTTACCTCTGCTATCTACCTATCAAGAATCTATATTCAATTGGCAGTTTTGGCTTGGTAGACATTATTTTAAATTCTGTATATTATCTATCCTAACGGGGTAAGTGCTTTCAAAGTTTGTCTATCCATTATTACAGCTTGTGCTGTTATTTTACTAATGTTAAACATACAAATGTGAAAAAAATTCCTATGAATCAAATTTTCATATTTCTCATAAGCTGATTTATGCATCATCATAATAATATCAGACAGTACTCTACTGACAATGGGGAGCTCACTAAATGAGGGCTCTGGAGCTACAGTATTATGAAGCCTAGAACCCTGGGTGGGAGTAGTAGTCAGACATCCTCTGGGGATCCAACCTGCCAATGTGAATGAGTGCTGAGAAAGTAAGCCCAGAACAGGTGTTTAACAAAGAAAAAGCAAAAACAGGCCCTGCCCTCGACAAACTCTACATTGCAATGTGGAAGAAAAGATATACTAAATTACTAGAATACCTAGGGATACCAGGAAGTCTCCCATGGAAGCTGGTGCCTAAACCTAGTCATAAAGTAAGTCAGGAATTCTAAAAATTGGTAGTTAGAAGGGAAAGCAATCTAGGCATGGGGGCTAGCCATTGCAAAGGCATGGAGATGAGAGATTGTATATCATGTAACAGCAAGTAGGTCAGGATGGCTAAACTGGGAAGTTCATGGAGGAGAAAAACATTTAAGAAAACTGTAAAGACGGGAAGGGAACAGATTGTAAAGAGCTTTAAATGTCAAAGTTTAGGGAGCAATTGGAGTCTATTTCCTTTTAAAGTCCTCTATAGCTTGACCCCTCTTCCTACCTTTCTGTCTTCCTAGACTAATCACTATTAAACTGTATGCTTCTTGAGGACAAGGAAAGTGTTGTTTTTTTTTTTTTACTTTTTTTATATCCCTAGCATTTAGCATAGTGCCTGGAATATAGTAGATGCTTAACAAATGTTAAGCATTGACTAACTGACTGACCTTTCTATTCTCTGTGTACTCAATGATACAGTGACACTGGCTTCCTTGCCATTCCTCAAACAAAACACTCGTCTCCCAACTCCATATTTTTTTCACTGTCTAGCCCTCATGCCTAGAATTCTCTCTCTCTTCACCTCTTCCTCATGACTACACAGTTAAAATCCCACTTTCTATAAGCCTTTCCTGATTCCCCTAGCACCTTCCCTCTGAGATTATCTTCAATTTATCCCATATATATCTTGTTAGTGCATAGTTTTTTGTATGTTGTTTCTCCCATTATATTGTGTGCTCCTGACAGACTTTTATTTTTTGGTTTCTGTTGGTTTTTTTGGGGAGGGAGTGCCTTTCTTTGTATCCTCTCTTCTTACTTAGCATAGTGCCTGGTATTTAATAAATGATTGCTGACCTTTGACAATTGAGTAGGGGAGTGACCTGGTCAGATGTATATTTCAGGAAAATCACTTTGACAACTATATACAAAGTACAGGTATTATTATCACTATTTTATATGTAAGGAAGCTAAGGCTCAGAAATGTTACAAGATGTGTCTGTGGTTACCAAGCTAATAAATGCCATATTCTGGGTAGAATAAAGAAATATCCTTGTTAGTTTTGCAGAAGACAGTCAACACTGACTAATTACATGAAGTACAGCTAAATGCCTTTGATTCCAGTTTATAAAAACATCCCTAAATGTGAAAGAGATGATCTATATATCATGATGTAGTGAAAAAAACCACTGGACTAGTTGTCAAGAGACATGGGTTCTGGTCCAAACTCTGCAATTAATGAGCTTGGAAAAATCACTTCACAACAATGTGTAATAACACACTTTTCATTAATGTAGTACCTTGTAGTTTCTAAAGCACTTTGACCTACCCACTTTCTTATCTTTTTTGATGATTCTCAGAATAATCCCCTCTGATTGGCAAAGCAATTATAATCCAGATTAGGAAACTGAGATTCACCACAGTGAATTAACTTGTTCAAGGACACAGACATATATATAACAGTCACAACTAAATCCAACTTCACTGCCTTTTAAGCTACTATACTTCCAATACTGCTGCCCCCTTGGGCCTCAGTTGTTTTACCTAAAGAGAGTTGGAATGAATCATCTAAAGTCCCTTCTATCTTTAAAATCCTATGATACTAGCCTTTAACCCCAATAATCCTAAGTGAAAGTTAGCAATGTGGTGGAAATGGCACTGACCATGGAATCATAAGAAATGTAAAACGAATGATTATTAGTTTTATGACCATGACAAATTCTAACCTCTTTGAACTTTAGTTTCCTCATCTATTAATGAGCATTAAAAAAATACCTGTAACAAAAATTAAATGAAATGATGTCTGTGTTTTGTGTTTTGTAAACCTTAAATTATTATGTAATTATTAGTAAACAAAATTCATTCTCTTACCATGGCAGCTTCAAGAATTTAGAAAGCAAATTATTATGAAGCAGCCTCCATCTTTTACATAATAGACACCGTCAAATGTTAAGGGTACAGCGTGAAAAAAGAACATCCTACATGTCTTGGGCCAAAAGAAAACAAAGTTACCGTAAAGATCACAATCACTAATTAGTTTTTAATTAAACATAATTTGAAACCTATTTCCAAACTTATACTCTATATGTAATGAAATATATGAAATTAATTCTCTACTCTAATACCATCAAAGAAAAATTCACTTGGAAAACACTATTGATAAAGTGTTTAAGAAGTGATGCATGTTTACCACAATCTTCCAAGGCAATTTTTACAATAGACTGGGACATAGAAAAATTTAGTGCATGCATGAAGGGAAACAATCTTTTCAAATATATTATTTGTAGCAGTCACAGCCAAAATGTGTTTTTCAGCAAAGTCTTAATGAAAACCAAAAGTTCATTTCTGTAAATGCAGACATTTGCTCAGAATTGTAGGTGGAAAACATAAGTAGTGCCTCCTACTAGCAAAGATACAAATGTTTCATCCTACACACTTGTTTTAGTAAATCCAACAATTGCTATTTTACCTACACTGAGAGAAATTTCAGTCACAGAACTTTAGATTCTGAATTACTCAATAGCATCATTTTCTGACCCAAACCACGAATATTCAATAAATGAGTGTTCAAACAAATTAGTTGTATGGAGGTCTGAATCCATGGATATTGTTGCCTTTTTTAAGTTAATTTTTTTTAAAATCCTTTACATGTGCTTTTTGAAATAAAATTAATTTCTTCTATTTTATCAAGCATATAGAGGCTGTCAGTACATTTTTCTCAAGTAATAAAATGCTACCAACAAATTCTGACAAAACTTTTAAGCCTACATTTCCCAAAGGTCTCAAAATACTATCCTAACATTAATTGAAGATTCTCAGTATCCTTATCTTGAAGAACTATGAACCCAATGTTAAAGATGGAGAAGCAGGTATAAATAACAAAAATTTACTTAGGTCATAAATAGACATAAATAACAAAATTGACTGTATAGATCGATACAATCAAGACGATAGATTCAGAGCTGGATGGGATCCTAGAAACTATCTAGTCCAGGAGTTCTTTAACTTGAGGACTATGATAGACTTTGGATGGAGAAAAAGTTACCTCTTTATTTCAATGTAATTGATATTCTTCGGAATGCCAAGTGTTGTATCTTGTGCATTTTAAAACATTATCCTGAGAATGGGTCCATAGGCTTTACCAAACTACCAAAAGTTCCATGACATAAAAAAGTCTAAGAACCCAAGATCCAATCCAATACCTTCTATTAAATTCAACTCATCAAGCCTTTATTGAGCATCTACTACTACATGTTAGAGCAGGGGTAAGAAACCTGTGGCCTTGAGGTCACATGAGGCCCTCTAGGTCCTCAAGTATGGCCCTTTGTCTGAATCCAAACTTCACAGAACAAATCCCCTTAATAAAAGGATTTGTTCTGTAAAACTTGGACCCAGTCAAAACACTGCCCCTGAGGACCCAGACATGCACACCACATGTGACCTCTAGGCTGCAGGTTCCCCACCCCTGTGTGAGGCATTGGAGAAACAAAAATGAATAGTCTTTGCCTTTAAGGACTTAACATTCTACTAGGAGCATGTAACATGAACAGAGATAAGTAAATGCATACATACATACATATATATGAACATACATATGTATATACACATATACACACAAAAAATAAATACAAAGTGATTTCAGAGGGTAAACACTAACAATGGAAGAGAGAAGTGATCAGGTAAGGTCTCACATAAGAAGTAACACAAGCTGAACTCAAAAGAGCCAATGATTCCTAGAGGCCAAGGTAAGAAGGGCACATTCCAAGCAAAAGATACACCATATGTAAAAAAGTGAAGGGTGGAATATCATACACATGAAACATCAAAATAGGCCACTTTGGCTGGAACATAGAGTGAATGATGGAGAGTAATATTTGTTTCTGAGAAAATTATGTTCTCTTCTGTAATTACATACTGTACCCCTAGCCACAACTGACCAAATGTATGCTATCCATCACCTTAAAGGCCTAACTAAATAAACGTGTGCAATTAGCAGGAAGACAGAAACATCAATAGTTAATTTGCAAGGCACTAACTGTAACAGTTGGCTATGAGGAGAGGATGCAAGGAAAAAAGCCCTATGATCATCAATTAGCTATAATTAGCATTTTAAAGGACCCCAGAATATACACGATAAATATTCTCTCACAATCATAGCAGATTTTCAGATGCAGAATGAGAGAAATGTATTTTAAAATCTTGAGGAAAAATTCTACTCTAAGCTGATATTACATCTTTCTTTAAAAAATTGTAACTTTTTAAACAAATCTAAACAACTCAGTAGAATAAGCAGTTATAATAAAGTAAAATGCTACATTACCAAAGGAAGGTAGAGACACTGATAGACCTTTATTTATTGCTCATTATTAGGAATAAACAGGCTGTGTTTCACTCGTTATTTAGAAAACAAGGAAATGCAGAAGCACAGGTCCTAGAATAATGCCTACTGCTTATGCTATTCAACCGAATCTCTCTTCCTTTTCCTTTTCTCATCGTTCACTCCTAAACTTTGTTTCCATCCTTCACCTACCCTCTACTTCATCTTCCCTCTGCCTTCCTTAGGATCATACAACTTAACACTAGAAAGAACCTTACAGATTATTTAGCCCAATCCCTTAATTTTGCAGATGATTAAACTGAGGACAAGGAAACCTAAATAAAATACACAAGTTCACACAGAAAATAGCATGGTCTTCTGACAGTAAACACAGTGCTTTTCCACTGCATTACATCAAACTGGTCCTTCACAAGACCTGCCTTCCCTTTAATTACTCCCCGTATCCTTAAAGTAGCATCTCATCAGTTTCCATCACCAGGACCTTTGGAAATTTTGTTCAAAATCTTCAAAGTCTAGATAAGTGGAAAGAATATAAAGAAGTGTACTGGGATGGAGGAGAAGGAAAAAAAAACAAGAAAGAAAAAAAAACAATGCGTATCTTTCCAGTCTAGATAAAAAATTATTTCAGCACAACAGATTGCTCCAAATAACAATTACTATATCCATAGGGGCAAAAATCCCTCAAAAAGGTGAGAACAAAGGCCTATTTTTATTTTTATAACTAGTAAAATAGATTAAAATGCTATTAAATTAAGCCTTTGTCATGTAACAGTAACTTAAAACAATTCACAAGAAGACCAAAGACTTGTTTGTTTTTTTTATCAAATATGTCACTATTAAAAAGTATACTTATTCTCCTAAAACTGTGGGACCTGGGAAACCGTTAGGGTCATCCATAGGTCATTCAGGGCTAAGAAGGACAAAAAAATGTTCTCTGGAGTAAGGAGTGGTGTACGTTATGATATTAAACATTTACTGCACTAGACAAAAAAAGAACCATTTCCTGAAAATGGATATAAATCAGAAAACAATAAAAAAATTTAGCCTTGCATAATTATTAATATAAAGCTAGGAGCAAAATCTTGCCTATGATATTATCAGATAAACTAAAAATCTCAAAAGCTAACATAGTACTTTATCATCCATATTAATTAATATTGTTAGGCTTCCTGCTGCCAGATAGTCATGCTTTGTCTCTTCCACCTATCCATTCCAATACCTGGGCCTAGCCAGTGTAGGTATCTTGCCTTTGGCCCTGATGTGATTCAATACCTGTCCCTATCAACATCAGTGACCTTCAGGACCCAGACTTCCAAAGACTCTGATTCTTTACTCAGAAGAAGAAAAAGAACAGGAATTAATCTATTCAGCTTTTGGATTCACCTCAGGGCAGAGCTGCCTGGATGTAAGAGTAGGTGAGTCAACCTAAAAAGGAAAGAAAATTCAAGAATGAAAGGGAAAAAAATTATACTGAACCTTTGATCACTTATGTATTGGCAAATGGAAGAGTGATCACCTTTGAAGGATCAATATAACATGATACCATGTGGTTCTTGACATGCCTCTGGAAATTTATTATTTTGATTCTCCTCCATCCCAAGGCAAGAGGTTTGTTCTCACTGCAATTGATATTTATTCAATACATGGGATTGTAGTACCAGTTCAGTCTGCCACTGTGGCAGTTATCATCAAGTGAAATTGGCACTTTTCAAAGGAAAAAGTCCAAGCTAGCAATAAAAACACATGAAAAATGCTCCAAATCACTACTAATTAGAGAAATGAAAATTAAAGGTATGCTGAGGTTCCAACTCACATCCCTAAATTGGACAAGAAAACAAAAAAGGGAAAAATGACAATTATTGGAGAGGATAGGAAAACTGGCACATTAATGCACTGTTGGTAGAACTGTGAATTGGTCCAGCCATTCTAGAGAGCAATTTAGAACTATGCTCCAAAAGATACTAACTTTGCATACCTTTTGACCTAGTTATATCCCTACCAGGCCTATAGCCTGAAGAGGTCAAAGAAAAAAAAAGGACATATATGTACAAAAATATTTATAACTGCTCTTTTTATAGAAACAAAAAACTGGAAACTAAGAGCATGCCCATCTATCAGGAAATGGTTAAAGAAATTATGGCATATAAATAAAATAAAATGTTATTGCTCCATAAGAAATTACCTCAAAAAGGTCAAATAGCCTAATTTTCAGAAAAGGGAATTTATTAGAATCTGCAAACTATAGGCTAGTAAACTTTATTTTGATTCCTGGGGAAATCCTAGAATAAATCGTTAAAGAGATGATTAGTGAACATCTAGCAGAAGTGGAAGACATAATATCTGTCTTGGATACATATCCAGAAAACCCTGCAATAGGAGATCTTCAATTATCCTATGAAACTTAGATTTTTTGCTGCCATTGAAGGCAAAATAAAAACAACTCTACCAACTTCTTTACTAGTTTTTCCAAGGAGGAACTGTGAGCCTTCTTTTCATTTGGTCACAATTTACTTTTGATTTCTGATTTCACTTATAGCAAGAATGTTACTATTATTATTATTATTAATGATAATAATAACTGATGCTTATTTAGCACTTTAAAGGTTACAAAGTGCTTTGCATACATTATTTCATTTTGAGCTTAACAACAACCATGTGAGGTGAGGAGTAAAGTTATTATTATCCTCATGTTAAGGTAGAAAATTGAGGTTCAGAAAAGTTAAGTGATTTACTCATGTAAGATAACTAGTAATTGTCCAAGGTAGAATTTGAACCAAAAGCTAAGGTCAACATTATTTCAACTATTTCATGCTGTCTCCATTGTGCTCTTTAAAATATCTATTACATTCTCGATGAATGCTACCACATCTTCACATTTTTAAGATAAATACTGCATCTATAAGCCCCCTATTTTAAGGAGACCCAGGTCAATTATGTCTTCATTCCTCTCAAAGCTTTACTCCTGACTCTCCATAGAACTATATCATTCCATAGAAATCTAGAAGCTCACTCCACACCTGAATTTCTTCTCAACACTGAAAGTACTCTTTGCCTGTATGCCTCTCCCTCTGGCTGACTCCTCCCAGAACTTCCATTTTAAGGAGAAGGCCCAGGTCAACCAATTTTTCATTCCTCTTCAGACTACACTCCTGACTCCACGAGACTTTGTCTACTATGTACCTAAGCTGGATACCTTCACTTCCCTCTTCTTTCCAGCTCCTTTTTGTTATGTCTTCTCCCATTAGAATGTAACTTCCTTGAGGCCAGGGACTGTATCTCTGCTTACAATATAAGCACTTAATAAAGGCCTGTTGACTTGTTGACTTCACTTGAATTCTATTCTTTGCTTTAACTGAAACCTGGGTTTCTTCTAAAGAAATCACATCCTTTTCAACTGTCTCTAGCAGAACACAAGTGACTTACTCCATGCTTCCCACTCCCAGTTCCTAACCATTATTATAGCACCATCTTTATGTAAGATATCATCTTTGGAAGCATGTACAATCTTTTTATACAACTGTCTCCTTCTTATTATTGTTGTATTAGAATACCTAATTTTCCCAACTTTTTCATCAACCTTTCAACTTGGCTCATAGTATTAACCCTCTCAATGATGTTAGTACCTGCTTCATGGTACTAACTCTCCACCAATCCTTTTGCTATCATTCTAATTTTTCAACAAGAGTATCAAAACCCCTTTGTCCATCACTTAAAGCCTAATTTAAATGCCACCTCCTGCATGAATCCCTTCTGATATCTCTAGTGAATAACAACCTTCCCTCTTGGACAAATTCACATAGCATTCTGATTGACAACTCTCTAATGCACTTTGGCAATATTGTATATTATAGTTATATGTTTTTGTCTTCTGTCTCTTCAAAATTATAAATGCCATGAGAACAGAATGACATGACAGAGTAAAAGCCCTGGATGTGTACTCGGCATACCTGAATTCAAAGTCAGAGTCTGCTGTTTAACACTGGCTTCTCTGGACCATTTTCTTCCTTTTCAAAATAAGACTGAGCAAATAATAACTGATATGAACACAGTGCTTTCAAGTTTACAAGGTGATTTAAATATGTAATGGGGCTTAGGGGAGGGGTTATAGTGAGCAGGCATAGTGCATAATCCCCATATGGAGAAGACTGGGGAGCTTGCTTCTGGAAAAGGCATGATGTCATGTAATGGGATACTCCCTGATCTGGAACAAGCACATACAGTCTATAACTGTGTCCAGCCTGCTTATTATGTAATGAAAGAGGTGGACTATTGATTGGCTGCATAAGTATAGCTGAGGTTCAAAAAATTCTCACTGGCAACGTTTTTCTTTGTTCTGGTTCTTTTTCCTACATAACTATAATTCACATGAGAGATGCAATCATGTGAGAGGAGATGTGTCGGGTCCTCCCGATCCAAAGCCAGAATGTGGTCTACAAAAGCAAGTCCCTGTTCTTTGTCAAAGATACTGCTGTGGTTTGCCAGATGAGCACACTGAGTCAAACAGGGTTAATTTATTTATCCGGGGTCACACAGCTACTAAGTTATCTGAGGCTGGATTTGAACTCAAGAAGATGACTCTTCCTGACTCCAGACCCAGCACTCTATCCACTCTGGCTGACTTTCAGGTGAAGGATTATTGGAGACAGCTATAAACTTATGAGCCTTGAAAGGTCAGAATGGTAAACCACCAGAGGTTCAAAAAACCCATAAAACTTTGCTTGTATTCTGGTTCTTGAGCCTCTGGTCACTCACTATTCTGACCTTTCAAGGCTCACAAATTTAAAGCTGACCAACCAGTTTATGTCTGACCAGCCCAGAAGCTAAGCCCTATGGAATGCCCTGAGGGACCTATCCCAGCAGTAGCTGAGACAGGAACTCATCCAGAAGCTATACCTCATTTAGAAAGTCAATCTGGTGGGAAAATGCTATGGAAAAACTTCATCAAATTCAAACTTAATCTCTCCAGATACCTAAGTGGTGTAGAGAAGAATGTGACCTCCCTCAAGTTTTGGGAGGAAATACTTCTACTTTGGTTCTTGTTATATAATCACAGTAAAAACTAATTTTGTAAAAAACTAATTGATGTTAATTGGTGAAGTGAAACTAGCAGGTAACAGTGCAGGGAACACTTCAGAATGAAAGATCAAGCTGATATCATTAGAGAAAGACTTCCCCAAACCCTCAGGGATACCCCTAGGTGGTGGTATAGGTAGCTTCACTCTGGTAGAGTGAATTCAGTCACATTGCACATACCTTATCTCATTTTAATCTCTTCCTGTGAGGTAGGCACTACAGGTTCTGTTATCCCCCTGTTTCAGCTGAAGAGAGGTTAAGTGATTTGCTAATGATCACATAGCTAATAAAAATCAAAGGGAGGAGCTGAGCCCACGTTTTCCTGACTTCAAGCCTATCATTCTATCTCATGCCATACTACTGCTGACTAATTCACAGAATCAAACCCAGATCATGGATTTAAAGCTGGAAAGGACCTCAGATTTCACTTACTAAGACTCTCATTTTACAGATGAGAAGAACACCGATGACTAAAGAGACCTGCCCAAGGTCACACATGAAGCTAAGAACAGACGTGAGATTTAAACATAGATACTCCGGTTGTAAATCCATTGTTCTTCCCTCTACTCCCTCCAGCTGTGATCTTTTTGGAGGACTATGACTTAGAACAGCTTTGTCTCCTATATACCCTAACTGGGTACTCTGTACATAAGAGATGCTTAATAAATATCTGCTGAATTAATGACTAATGTGGAGAATAGCCTGACTACAACAGAAGGTTAATATGGAGAAGCATAAGAAACAAGATTAAATATTTAACCATGGCAATAGGTTGCTACTCATTACAAATGAATCCTGTCTATTCATAATAGCCTCCCTTAAAAATACCATGGGACAGACAGTTTCTTTACATACTGACAATTCACATTTTTTCATTTATTCATATTGGCATAATTCTAAGTTGGTTTAAATTAGTGAGGTTTTGTTATATTTTTATTTCACCTATTTTTTTCCATCTTACTGCTGTTAAAGATATTCTTTATACTTCAGCCATATGATTTAAAAGAAATCAAAAGCAGGCTTGGTGAATCATAATTTTATCCATTAAAGCTAAATGCTAGAGCATTTCTACTGTTAATGTATAAGTAGACAATTGCTCACTGGGGAAATATGCCTACAGGGCCTCTCAAAGCTATAAACAAAAATCTTTTTCTAGATGCTTCATGGTCTCAGGAACTTTATGAAAAGATATTAGCCATTTTTCCTTCAAAGTTACGTAGTAGCCAAATGTTCGTATTTGACATTTTAGAAGTAGTTGGTGTCTGGATTCAGTGAGAAAGTTTAAATATTAATACAACTATATTTCCAATACCTACAATCTTTTAGTAATGGCTATATTTTCAAACCTCATAATGAAGCATGCAAAAATCCAGACAACCAAGGAAAATGTTATGGTGCCATGACACAAACAATACAATAATTTTTAAGCCACTGATGAAGTTATCTAAAATATGTATTTCAGAAGAATCCCCCTACAAATGTGTATGTATGCACATGCACATGAGTGTGTTTGCATGCACACACATACATTTAATCACAAACTGTCACAAAACCTGAATTTTGTAAAAGGTCACTGCATTTTAAAACATAAAGGCTTTTTTTTTCCTACGCTCATTGGCCTAGGACAATTCACTTAACCTTGTTGAACCTTTATAAAAGCTTATGCTTTTGCAAAATGAGGAGGTTAGACAAATACTATGAACTATAAAATAAGAGAAATATAAGCCTACCACTTTAAGGGATTTATAAACGTATAATGCTGTTTCACTTTATAAACTTCATGAAGTAGTCTAATTGAAGGTACATGGAAGATATGGCTTACTGACAGGGGATAATCATCATTTTTATAAAGTATTTTTTCCCATTGGAGCATTTTTACTTGTATATATGTTTTACACCCTTAGAAAAAAGAATCCCAGGATTTTTCCTCCTGTATATTTTCATCTTGCTTCCTCATGGTCCATGATACCAGCTGAGGTTGTAAGCACAATGAACTCAAACTGACAGAATGGTTTATTCTGACACTTCTCCAGATCTTTCAATTGAACATCAAATCTGGGGCTAATCACACCACACTTGTTTAATCAGCCCATGAGGTTCACAACAATTTTTCCTGCTCTGTGATCGTCAATGATCTCAATGTAACCATGCTTCATCTTCACAGTTAAGAACCGGACAATTACTTTAGAGCATGGCCTAATGAGAACCTGGTGTTTTCCTCGATTTTCTGCATTGTTGATGCTTTTGAGATTATCTGCCAGGACATTCATGCACACCACAGTGGCAGCGATGCAAGATGGTGGAAAGAGGACCTATAAAGTATTTCTAAGCCAGATAGAGATTTTAGAGTAGAGATGTCATTAAATTAGTTAAGTAAGGGGATAAGCTTAAGGAAATAATTTGAAGTTAGCATGAAAACGAACACTCAACAGAACTTATAGCTAGTCAACTGATAGAGAAACTACATCTAAGCTGGTTAAGGTTTAAAGTCCTGAAAGTACTTCGATTACAAATCATGATTAGAGCATCCAAGTTGATAAGCCAGTCAATACTTCTAATAAATGTTTGCTAATTGATTGAGATCTCAAAAGTAAACAGAAAACAACAATTTACTATTGTTTATACAACTGTGTTTTACTAACTTTTTATTACATTTATTTATGCTTAGTTGTTTATAAATTGCTATAATTTTATAGATTGTTAATAAATTCTAAGGGTCCAAAGTTCTTATTTAAGTTCTCTCTGAATCTAAGTCTGTACGACCCTAATGCTGCCACACTTTTCAGAGTTTTCACTTACTTTCACACTTTTTCACTTACCAAAGACCTAGTACCAGCTTGTACCTAGTGACAGCAAAATTGAGGTAAATTTTCTTAGTCAGATTTGTAGGTAATTTTATATTTTCCCTCCCAGCATCAAAAAATAATAAGTAATACTACGGATATAATACACTGATCATTAAATGTTCTAGAATCATAAAGTAATTTATTGATGTTTTGCAAATACACTAGAAAATGTACATAATGGTTATTCTCCCTTCACAACTGTGTTGCAAGAATTTCAAAATAAACTTCAATGTGATTAAAACTCAATAAAGTAGCTTATAAATAATTGCTAATCATTCTGATTTCAGAGACGATAAAGGTAAAATACCGAGAAGTTGTCATTTATTACAAAGTTGAAAGAGAAAATTGGAGGGAGAGGCAAAAATTGCCCACTGAAGTTGGTTCTCTGTTTACTTGCCATCTAGAAGCCACCCAAAAGAAAGGGGAAATGGCAACAATGAAGGGTCTCCAGATTTAATAATCAGAAAAACAAGCTGAATGTTAACAAAGTGGCAGAAGGCAGTTCTGAAATCTTCAAAAATCACCAAGGACTCAAGAATTCATGTTTTAAAAGGGTCCTCTCTTATCATAAGGCAACTGTTATTGGAAAATAAGTGATTGCTCTATGTAGAAATGCATTTTTATTTGTTTTAGCTTACATAAAAAGCTAGCTATTATTGCTACTTCCAAATAGACACCTATGTTGCCACAACTGAATCCTAAGAACCACATTTCCCCAAGATTTAATTTGCTGAGGATTATTGATAGTACCACACATAGCTATTCAAGGCAAAAGTTTTTACAACCTTCATGAAGCATTCAGAAAACCTTCTACTTAAGAAATACTACTTAGTAGACTGTCCAAATTATAACTTTAGTACTTAGGGGGAAATAACAACACAACAATAATAATGATAATATCATTTAATTTTTATATTTAATAATTTCAATTTAATATCACTTTAAGGTTTGTAAAGAGCTTAATATAAGTTATCTCAAATGACCCTCACAACACTGGGAGATGCTTGGATATTATTATTGTTATATTACTATTATTCCTGTTTTACAGATGAAAAAATTGAGGCAGACAAAAGTTAAATATCTTGCCTAAGGTCACATAGCTATTAAGTGTCTAAGGTTGGATTTGAACTCAGGTGTTCCTAACTCCAGATTAAGAGTTCTATGCAGTAAATGACTTAACTGTTCTCTAAACATTCTCTGAAATATTATCTATATAGTGTGCTTAGAGAAAATAGAAACGATAGTATAGAATGTATCTTGTCCACTCTACTTCTTATTTTGGTAGTTCATTCATTCATAAAAACCTTTTTAGCATTTTATTTTAATATTTCAAAAGGTCCATAATTTCATCTGTGTTGGTACTCCTTTCACCAACATATATGATGAACACACTAACACCCTTTAATGACTTAACAGATAGTCTTTATTAACTGCTGTGGCCAAAAATCTTCTTTACCTGATAATCAAATTTACTTCGAATAACATATCCAAACTTAGCAAGGATGTTTAGACCACAGATACACAGCCCATACTCAAAGCCTTCCTAGCTAGGTAAGTAGGACCTGTTAGAGTTTACAGTCAGGGATATGCTGGTAAATGTTTTACAACCAGCTCTCGGGGGATGAGGGTGGATTATTGCCAGATACACTTTTAAGTTTAATCTACATTATTATTTTTTCTCTCATTTTCTTAAAACTAGACAATAAAATAATAAATCAAACCCTGACTTATAGTTTTTGTTGATATCTGAGATGGAAATGGCTATGCTGAAAATTTAATAATTGCCTCTCTGGAGCCAATACAAGCTATCTCCAGCACACCCCTCTTTACACTCCACTGGCATAGCCATCAAAAACCCAAGTCATCTTCATCAAACAACAAGGCTTAAGCATATATTTCGTTAGAGTTAATTAAACATTGCCTTTATTTGTTTTTAAATTTCATGCCATCAATCAATCAAAAAGCATTTATTAAGCACTCCCTATATGCTGGGTACTGTGCTAGGTGTTTATCATACAAATACAATCAATGAAAAATCCCTATTTTGCATGTATGTGGTATGTTTCATACAAGAAATTCATGATTCTTTAGATATTTGATCAATCTTCACAATAACCCTGAAGTAAACATGAATTGTAAATAAAAGACATTTCCTCTCAAACCTACTCACCTTACCAAAGAGGTAAGACTAAAGAAATCTGTTATTACCAAGAGTAAGGTTGATACCAATAAGAGTTCCTTCTTCAGTCTGCCCCAGGGATGAAGAGTGAGGAAAAAATAGTTCCTAAGAGTGCTCATTAAATATCCATGTACTCCTCCCACAGTCACTATTAGAAACACTGAATTTACTCACAGATGGCAAGGAATATAAATAGCTTGATTCATCTTACAGATGGTATCTTCTATTTTTTAAAGGCATCAGATATCCATGATTTCATTAATATATGAAGGTACTCCCTCTGATAACACAGAAGGCAACCTCACTAAGAGTTAGCAGACAGTTGTGAGTACTATAGCTGAAAAAAATTCGTCTGGTAGGCAAACTTTTGTAGGTAAGCCTGGTACCTTCCATTATCTACTGTATTTGTACTGGAAATAGAGATTTTCATCTTCTAACATGAAGACAATCATCAAAATATATTCTATCATCATTGACCTAATGAATCTATTGAGGAATAATTACGGCTCCAATGTTTCCATAAGACCTTAACTTTCTTAAAAGGCTAACAGACACTGGAGTTAAAAATGCCATTTGTGCCATTAATTAGAAAGGCAACAAGAAAAAATTCAAGATCTTTAACGTAATCATGTATTTCCAACTTACTACAAATCAATAGAACCAGAGGATTTCCAAGACTGAAAAAAAAATCACTTTAACTACTAAAAAAAAAAAAAAAATTAGACTCACAGACCTATATCAACAATCCCATAGTTTGGTTTTTTTTGTAAAACCTATTCCAAAATGTCAGGAACTGAAGGGACACTTCAGTAGTCATCAAGCCAACCTATACCTGAAAAAAGAATCCTCTCTGTAACATATCAAACAAGTGGCCTTTGTTCAAAGACACTTTGTGGAAAGAAAACTATTACCTACCCAATGAAGTAATTCTACTTTTTAGCTGTCACTTCACTACAAGATTCATATTGAGTAAAAACAGCTACCAGTAAGCATTCAGATGAACAAAGGTCATCAATGATACTGGTTTGACTTACAAGGTAAAAACACTAGGAAAAAATGACTGTACAATTACAACCTAAAGTAGAGGAGGAAACGGCCAATTTTTCTCTAGTGGATTCATGAAACTGGAGAATTTAGTAAAAAGGGTCTTAGGTAAAGGATCATTGAAGTGGTCCCAAGAAAAGCAAAAGTCCCAAATTTTATCCCACAAAAGGTCAAATACATAGCACGTTTAAGCCAAAACTTGCTCTCCTAATCCCCACTCATACTGATGGGTCAGGTCCTCAGAGCTCAGCTGGTTACCCCCCTCCTTCCAGGGTTCTAAAGATAACCTGAAGGAGTAGCTGCTAACCCGCTGAAGCTCATACCTAGTCCATTCTGACTTCAATATTTACTCACCGAATATCAGTAAAGACTAAACACAAGGGCTGAAGAAACAAAGGGCTGTACATCCACAGCCACAGTATGTTATGAGGGGAGAGAAGGTGGTTAATGCTACCTCTCTCCTTACTTAGACGCTCACGACTAGGGAAGAGAGAGCTTTATTCTGTCCGTGTGTTTTGTATACACACTCAATTCCAGCCCAGCAGCCAACTGAAGAGTCCTTCATTGTGATTCTGTGAGCAAACAGTCATTGGACGCCAGATCCAAAATAGGAAGAGCCCTTCCATCACATTACACATTCCCAAAAGCAGGATCACAAAGTCACCATGAGTTGGCGCACAACAGAGTATATAATATAAACTCAATGAACTGTTTCCATTGGCCAGTAATACTTAGATCAAGATTTAATTTGTCTATGCAAATGGCATGCATTACTCACAATGTTCTAAATTCTGCCCACTGTGGCCAATCAAAACAAGTCTAATTCCACATGACAGCCCTTTAAATATTTTAACTTTCATACCAGCCCTCTTCCTCCTCCTCCTTACCACTCCAAGTCTTCTTTTTCATAGATAAGTATCCCTAATTCTACCAACTGATCCTCATATGGCAAGAATTCAAGGCCTTTACCATCCTGGTTGCTCTCCCCTGGACACTCTCCAGCTTATCAATGTCTTTCCAAAACCATAGCACTAAAAACTGAGAACTGCAGAGAGTACAACAATCCTATTACTAGCTTACTGCTAAACAAAGAAATTCCTATTTATTTCCTAATGAACCAAAGATTAAATTAGCTTTCTTGGCTTCTATATCACACTTTTGATTCATAATTTGGCTTGCAGTCCACTGAAAGCCCCAGATCTTTTTCAGATGAACTGCTATCCAGCCATACCCATCTTGTACTGGGGAAGTTGTTTTTTTTTAACTGAAGTACGAGATTGTATTCCCATTAAATTTCACTTGATACAATTCAATCTGATGTTTTAGCCTCTTACAATCTTTTTGAATGCTATCCAGTGTGTCAGCTGTCTCACTCAGCTTTGTATCAATGCAAAATTGATAAGTTTGCTGTCTATGCCATTACCCATGTCATTGAAAGACATGTTAAACAGCACAAGGCCAATAACACATTCCTAGATATTGCTCTTGCTTTTTATTACCTAGTTATTTCATATTTATTTCTTTATCCTCAAGGTCATAGGATATGAGTTTCAAAGAGAGTTTAAAAATTAACCAGTACAACTACCTCATTATACAGGTTAGAAAATTGAAGTCCAGAGAGTTTAGCACTTTATACTCACAGTCCCTTGCCTCACTATACGGGACTGAATCCAAGCAAGTCTCTGAATTGAATTTGTGAATGTCCCTGCACTTCTCATTTTTTCAGTATCTCTCACTTGCGTTCCTTTCCCGATCAACAATGTGAACAAATTTTCAGATGGAGTTGGGACCACTCTGACTTGTATCCTTGACTGCAATCGCTAGCAAGCTAAGTTGTTACATATAAGTTTTGTTTTAAATTAAACTTGAATTTTAAATTAAACTGATTTTAAATTAAGCATGAAGCCTCCACATTTGTCATATAACAATAATGGTCTCAACTTTTTATACCAAAACTTTTCATTTAAAACAAAGAAAAATATGTTGAATACACTTACATGAATATTTAGAGTTGTCAGATGTTTCCTTACTTTAAAAAAAGTCTAGAGCTATGACAGACTGCACTTTAAAAAGAATTAAAATATTTTCCTCTCTATTATTGCTATATGAAATACACTATAAAATCTCATTATATTGAACACCTCTACAAAGAAGAACATGACTTAATAAAGCTATTTCCACATTCAGTATTTTATGTATATATGATCAGTATGATCTGGTTACAATGAATTCTATAGAGTAGTCATTCAAAAAATGAATGTAACTGATTTGAGGCATTTGCACTGTAGCAACTGCCATACTATTCAAAGTTGTTATCCTACATGAAGCAATAATCTTTTTTCTGTATTCACTTTACCTCAAATACACCAAAATCACACAATCTCAATTCCCAGATAACATAACAAAGCAAAAGAAATATCTAGGAGTTAGGATGAAAGATGTAAGGTCAACAACTCCCTATTTCCAATGTTTGTTTCAGGGCTTTTTTTAAAGCACATACTATTTTTACCTTTTCCCATAGTTTCTATAGTGTTCTGCAATTCTTATATAAGCATCATATCCACCTTGGAAGAGAGAAGAAAAACCATCCTTCCATCACAACACTTTATTAATTATCTCTGTCCCCAGTTCAGTCAAACAAATCCTTAGAGGATCTCTCTTTGAAGGTTTATGACAACCTGCTTTCTACCCCTACAAGGCTGGGTCAGGTTCATCTAAGAATTATAGTTTCAATTTACAGAGAGAATTAAAAAATATTCCCTACAGTTGTAGTCATTATTTTCTTTACAATTTAGATTTTAATAGTTAACCTTCTTCCAGATGCTCACAATGATGACAATCACCATTAACGTCCTTCTTGACAAATCCACTTTGGTATTTCATCCTCCTTAATCTTTCTGGAATATCTGATAACAATAACCACCATCTCCTTGAAACTCCTGATACTGTCTTCTCCTGATTCTTTTCCTATTTTTCAGATTCTCCCCTCTTTCTCCGTCTATGTTTCAAGTTTCTCCTCCTCCTCCTTTTTATCCACTGATGCTGGACATTCAAGACCTTATCCTAGCCTCTCTGCTTTTTCTCTCTCTACTCCTTCAGTGTGTTTATTCACTCATATGGTTTCAACTATTACCTCAACACAGATGCAGATGACTTCTTTTCTCACGGGCGTTCCATTTCCAGTATTTACAAGTACCTACAACTGGAAATCCTACCATCACCTTAAGCATAACATATCCAAAACTAAAACCATCATCAGATGCTATAGTAGCATGATAAGCTGGAGACTGTAGAAAATAAGACCAAGTGTTAACTTAAGCTACAAGACCAGAGAAGAGGCTGTCTTTTAATTTTAAGCAGCACCATGGGACAAAACTGGCCACAGAGACAGATAGTACCAAAATAGTAAATAATAAAACAAAAAAAAAACAATTACAACCTACTACTAAAAATGTCCTTTTTTAACCTCATTTACTAATGAAGTAGTCTAAAAGAAGGGGGAAATGTTTTTAAAAGTAATGATCAGATTACAAGAAAAAGGGATATTTCCTCAGATTCCAGTAGCATATCTTTTCAACAAGTTTACACAAATGTGTTTTCACCATCATATTTTCCCTCAAAATGATTAGTTATTTTTATTTCATGACTGAGGTTACTATCATGAGCATATCTGTGTTTTCCTTCATAAATCACAAATGACTGCCACAGTGATTACCATAGTCTAATTGGCACCCCTCTTTATCTGTGTGCCCTTCCCCTATTTGGGGATCTTTGGTATTACTGAGAAGTGAGGACAGGAAATAACTAGCCATATAGATGGGGGAGTAAAGATAGGATGGAGGACCACCAGAATGGCAATGGCAGTAGCTGATTTCCTCTCCCTGAAAGAGCTGATCACTAAGACCACTCACCTTGCTCCACGATACATAAGAAGCAATCAACCAGCCAGCCATACTCAATGTAGCCAAGACTGGGAAGCCACAATACTCACATGTTCTTAAGTTTCATATTCTGAGCTAAATAAACATCAATTCCAAATGAAGAGTTTGTGTATCTCAATGTAATTATGAATCCTGCTGGATATATGAATTGAACCTCCTGTGTAAACTATTGTTAATACTCCTTTGCTGGCTGGAAAGAGGACTCAAACCACACATTTCTTAGAACTTTTTAGTTCTGACTGATCCTGTATGTGTGGTAGGAGCTAGGAAAGTAGTAGGATCACAGTGACTTTGCACACTGATCTTTTGTTAGAAGGTACCATTATTTTGCTAACCAATTCTATGCTGAATAAAAATAATGGTATGTGGTATCCAAACATGATTGTCTATTTTTGTAGTGTCGATTCCATTATGCCAAGGTCATATGTCTTGGGTTCCCTGCAGTAGAGCAAATTCAAGACCAAGGAGGATTTCATGACTGTGTAGGATCTCAAGAGCTGAGCTGTTATTATATAAATTACATTAATATTACACA